>NC_054740.1:92740896-93040896 GCF_018143015.1 Lytechinus variegatus | reverse complement strand
AATCAGACCTTTGACACTTCAGTCCGTTCAAGATCAATATATATTTTTTTAAATAATTTTGGCATGTGAAAAAGAAATCACCCCTGTGGCCTAACAATTTCTAGCGTTACAATAGGCTAAATGTAATTCATTTTAGATCAATTACAATTCCAACCAGATTGTAGGTTACATGTGAATGAAAATCTAATCGACATCAATGGTAAGTTAATGATGTTGATTTTTTTTATAGTATACATCAATTTTTCTCCCATGGTATCCAAACTGCATAGCACTTTTAAATCTGTGGTCAATTTTTCCCCACGGATGTAGATTCCGGCTTTATCGTTATTGAATAAACAAGATCATGAATTACGAAAGAAAATACAGAATTGACATTTAAGATGTGCTTTGAATAAACGTGAATGTGGATATCCTAACTCTGGAATTGCAGAAAAGGAAGTCCCTGCACAAATGCATTATGTATCAGTGCTCATCATCCTTAAAATGGAATCTGTTTCCATGGTAATGCTTACTGACTGAAACACCAGAGTCCAATAAGGTAACTAATAATATACTCCCAGAGGCCAATGAATATCTGTATATGGAACCTGAACAGGGGAAAGAAGAAGTAAGGAGAATAAAAATAGGTTGAAGAGCTGTCTATAAGTTTTCAAAGATTCAGTTAATGAAAGGTAAGAAATTATAAGAATATAGTCAAATTTACGAAACCATTGATTTGCGTCAATTATGGTGACAATGATGATAAGGATAAAGATGATGATGATAATAATGGTTAGATGATGATGCTGATAATGACTTCAGTGATGAAGATGATGATAATTATGACTTCAGTGATGATGATGATGATGATGATGATAACAATGGGTATGTTGATGATGATCATAATGATGATGTTCATGATTATGTTGGTGATTGGATAAGACATCCAAATTATCCTTTTTTTTAAATAATAAACTAGAGAAGGTGCTTTTATCATTTTAATGCATCTGGATTAACAAAATATTAACACGATCTTTAATTTTGGCCCAATTGTCTGCTGATTCTATAAGGAAAGCGTTAAAAGACCCCACTTCCCCTGGCAAAAAGCAATATCTACGAAACAAATATATGTAATTGTCCTGAAATCGTTGATTGAAGCAGAAGATACAAGAGGCATGTGTTAGATGACTGCAATCTATTTGGGAATTATGATTGATTTATTGATTTACAGATTTACATGACTGTAAATACCATTCCACTGCTTATGTACACAGCAAAAACTGTGATGTTAACCGGTGTACATAGAGGACCACTCCAGCTATTTTACACCGGTGTTAAATTGGTGGTGTTAGTTTTACACCTATATGTGTTATTACAACACAAATGGTTGTTACATTTACACTCTTTGGTGTTATCTTCAATCTCTAGGGTCTTATTTTAACACCTCAGGGTGTGGTCCTCTATTAACACCAATTGGTGTCAGTTTTAACACTACAGTTTTTTACAGTGTATGAAATTTGACGCCATGGATCCGGCTTGTTATGGTAAAGCAAGATAATAATAACAACACCATGACCTATTTACTACAAGTGTGCATGATAGTGTGGATAATTCGATTAAAGACTTGAGAACATTATTAAGAGTGAAATAGAAATTTTCCTAATTCTATATTCTGCTGTTAAATTTACAAATAAAAGCAAAATTACCTTGACCCGGTCAATTTGCGTCTTATTTCCTCCATGGATCTCCTACAACTGCTTCGGCTACACACAGTATTTCTTGGGTTTTAACCACTACTGGTAAAAATGAGAATGAGCAGGTATAGTTTAATTTTTCTTTTGCTTTTTTTATTCACATTTCTCAGGCACATTACACCCTATAGTTTTTATGTGTAGCAGTTAAAACACAGTGATGCTACATCGTAGGCAGCCAGGCACTCCACAACAACATATTCTGCACAAGTGGTGTAGATATGGGTCTTCATATCCGACAACTCGGCAAACTTCAAGTTATACATTTGTGTGGAGTGATGTGTCCGTGAAGATGGGGATGAGGTTGTGTATGTACGGTATATATATATATATATATATATATATATATATATATATATATATATATATATATATATATATATATATATATATATATATATATATGCATATATATATATATGCATATATATGTATATATATATAATTATGTGTAAGTGAATATGAAATAGGCCTATATGGGTGCGTGTAATGACAAAACGGACAAAACACTTTGAGAATTTCATAACATGACATACATGGCATATTTTAACCTTTACAAATCTCAATTTGTGATAGATTTTGACACTCAGAAAATTATATCATGTTTTACGTACCTTTTTTTGCTTTTCTTTATTATCTGTTACTTGGTTGCGGAACTTTTTATTTACAAGGGAATATTAAGACTTATTTATTTCAAATTAATAACTGCTTAAAGAATCAAGAATTATGTAAATTTCAAATGCCCCTTTTCCGCTTTCCAAAATTAAATATACAAGACAAATTTTCAAACCCACCATGAAATAATAAAAGGAACCCATCCTGTTTTCTTTTAAAGAGAGAGACAAAGAGATATGGAAGTGTGAAAATGTGACGAAATTTCAGTGTATAAAGGTCATAAAAATGAAAGAAAAATTATCTTCCAGAAAAGAGGGGAAAGGAGAGCAGAATGGAGTAATGCAATTTGAACCTTGATAAAACCTTGCTAACTGTGTGACATTGCCATACTGCTTTCCAATTTAATTTGTAGGCCCACGTAATGTCAATGCTTACGAACGACTGGTAGATTTGCCCGCCGTTACCATGGATACGGCAACGTAAACAAATAGTTCAAATTGAAATCCGAGTGCCTTGCCTAGCAGTGTACTGATATATTCGTGTTGTCAAAGGCTAGAGTTTAATCGTGATTATAAACACTTTTGACATATTTGATTTAGGTTTTATCATATTTTTGGATAAAGAGGATATCCGAATATTTTATTTTATTTTCGGTTCGAGAACTCATTTCGTAGCCAATTGTGACGCGTTATATCCATATAATTCTGATTATGGAGGAGACTTTGTTCACCCTTTGCATGAATTGGGGTCTACCATAGTAAACTTGTCACGTCGATTTTTTAACTTTGACAAAGAAATGCCCTTAGCCAATCAGGTAAAAAAAATTATAGCTTATCACAATGTGAAACTAAAGTGACAATTATAATACCAGAAGTTAACACACATAAATCAGCTATCAGAGTTATCCATAACATGATTGCATATAGATGGATGGAATAACCATGATTTGGGATGAAATGGAAAAAGCATCAGTGTTTTTTTTAATATATATAAATAAAAGTTATACAGGACTACTGAGAAATCAATCAGTAGGTCTGCGGCTATCATAACCTCTTTCACTGAGCTATAGACTGCTTACCGAGAAGCATTCTTAAAAATCTAATTTTTATCGTATTCGAAACATATGATTATTTTCAACCTCTTTTAAAAGCCCTTGAGACTAGTTACTAAATACTTTAACTGGTCATCATCATCAAAATTTCATATCGATATCAGCGCATGATTTATCCGAACTCACCAAGCATGCAGAATAACGGCGGTCTGTCTACATAATAGATGAATATCAGAGCAAAGTGGCCATTGAAGCGAGATCTACTGGACTACTCTCATACATCACAGCAATTCCAGTTGTGTGATTGGAAAATATCGGATATAAATCACCGCGTGACATGCGGTTTATTTTACTGCAAAAGCAGCCAAAAGAAAGACGAAATCATATCACTCCAAAAGTTTTTATATACTCTGTGCACGCCTGCTCCTGCAAAATAAAGAATAAATATCCCTTTAGGCGGTGATAACTAATTGTGTATACATGGAGCACTTCATGATTTATTAACCGATTTTAGTTCATCTTTACCCATTGCCCATATAAATATTTTCGTCCTTGTTTTGTTCGGTTTGATTATAAGTAATCAATTAGTTCAATGATAATTTGTGAGGTGTATCCTATACAGCCATGTGAAAATAGGAGAATAGCCTCACCGCAGTCGACATTGTACATGGATATTGTACGCGAACATTCTATTACACACACACACGACCTATGAAATATAATATATATATATATACATAGTGTGAAAGAAATGGATATAGAAAACAATGGTAGGCGTAGCTTAAATCAAGGTTCCCCAGAGCTATTTACCCTTTGGAAAAATCGGTAATGCCGAAAAAATGCCCATGCCGGGAATCGAACCCGGGCCCCCCAGCTTTGAACGCCTGTGCATTAACCACTAGACCACATAGACGGGTTAGTGGCTAGGGCGACCCCGATCCGATTGACCGTCAGATAGACAGATCTTCGACACCATACCAACTATAATTTCCTTTGTCGGGTGAAGGTGGGTTTTGAACAATGACAAGCCGCCATGCCTCAGCTGGATCAACGCTATTGCTTTGATACAGTACACGTATGGGAGAAAGTATACAAAAAATGTGTGAAGTTATACAAGTACTACAGCTTTGGCAACTCTTTTATTTAAATATTGTGTGAAAGAAATGGATGAAGAGAACAATGGTAGGCGTAGCTTAAATAAAGGTGGTACATGTATATATGTATATAGGTATATAATTGTGAGAAGCAGGGATCCTTTTCGGGTTACGAATTCTCTTTTTCGAGTTTCGAGTTATCGTTTTCGAGATTCGAGATGCAGTCCTCACGATAATAACTGTACCTGCAAAAAAAAGAATATATTTCCTGAATATCGCTCATGTTACAGAAATACACTAAAGGTGACCAGAATAATGAACATTATGCCGGGTAATCAAACCAGCTAGCATCTACATGTATACAGAAGACAGCTGGTTTGGCACTTTATTCGATCAGTTTCAATTCGTTTTCCAACTAAACTGCATAGATAGGTGCATTCAGGGAACTTCACAGACCTTGCAATCATGATCTATATAATAGTGAATACTCGGGGAAACTTTGCGATGTGTGGATTGCTGTTAGACCTTAACGTCTGGAGTAAATATTTGTATAGACAATCTTTTTTAAAGTTTGAAATAGTTTTCGAACAAAACGGTATTTCGTGAAATGCAATTATAATTCTGAAAATTAATCCTCAACTAAATTGTCTTAAAATCTATAAAGGGTCTGGTCAAAGACTTTGCCAGTTTTTGTTTCATTAGTTTATCATTTTCATGTTCCATTCATTTACCAATTTTATTGAAATGTATGTTTCTTAAGGAAAACACAAGATCAGTATAAAACACTCTTTTACATCAAGATCAATTAAAAAATAAAAAGGTTAAATAAAAAATCAAAGCAGATATAAAGAATACGACCAGCTGCATATACCAAGCTTAAAAAAAGAAGAATGACAGAGGCATTTCGTATTGACGCAATTTATTAAAAATTGTTATATACTAGTTAAAAAGAAAAAGAGATGAGGAACCTGGAACCACTTGCAAACTTCATGACCAATCAGAGGAGCCCACACTACATGCATCCATCCTTTCACCTAACACACATTTACGCACAATCAATTATCGCATTCACATCCCCATCCAACATCCACTTATAAACTTTCAGCAAACAATCACGGTAGACTGATCATCTTGGAATAACACATGAATAAAAACAATCCGCACACTGCAGATTCTTAAACGTACAAGGATAACTATTGTAAATAGGAGAGGAAACTTGCAACGTCCAGGTCCGCGCTTAACAGAATTATTGCACGAAAAGTTGGCAAGAGAAAAAAATGTAGCTGGACGTTTACACTGGTAAAGATACGTATAAGACACAATCAGTTAAAATGCTTTCTTACATAAAATATGCTTGAAAAATTGTGCAGATGTTGAATGTTTGTAGCATATGGAAAATGTGTTCCACAGCTTACCTCCCAGATACATATAACCATGTTTGAAACATTTTAAATTGGGTTTGGCAAGATTACATTAAGAGAATCGGCAGATCTTGTTTTAAAACCATGTTTATTCATTCAAGCGGGATTTGAACCTCTCATCTACTGATTGCCGGTCATCGACTCTGGTGGTAGGGTCGCTTACCAGGATACAGTAGAAAAGAGTTTCAAATCCCGATGGTTCCAATATTTTCTTTTCTAACTTATTTTTCAGATCAAGTATGCGATCATATATACGTAGGGGCTAGGGCAAGCAAGAAATTAAAATACAATACAAAAACTTCCCTATTAAGCGACCATGAATCATGATTGTTAGTGTTTCTGATTCTCCTCAGTCACATTCTCTTACGTCATACCAACGGGCAGATCCAGCTTTCATTAAAAGAGAGGGGCGAAAAAGAAATGTTTACATTTACAATTACCCTAATCGGCCCGCCAAAATTTAATTTCCGTCATTTTTTGAGGGGTTATTTAGTAAATATTATAACAGGTCAATTTGGCGCCATCGGTTGAACATGAACTTGGCGCCTTCCCCTTTGGTCAACATCAAATTGGCGTCCCCTCCGCTCATTTATTTCCCTTTTTCCCCCTCTCTCTCTCTCTCTCCTCCCTCCCTCCCCTCCTTTTCCCCCTTTTCTTTCCTCCACTTATTTTCTTTTTCTCTATCGCTTTTCCTCCGTCCCTTTCCTTTTTTCCTTTTCTTTCTACCCCTTCCCTTTCCCTTTTTGTTCCCCCTCTTTCGCCTGCCCGAATACGCGCATGCATTATAAAGAGCCGTAAAGCTCATACTTCATAATTTCTCGTCTCTTATATGCTCGTTATGCAATTTCATTTCCTATATTTAAAAACAAGTTCATTGGTTAATATGAAATTGTACGTTTGTTGGATGGAATATATGAGGTAAAATGCATGTCTGGTGTTGTCTTACTTTCCATGATCATTCTTTATTCATTATTATGACAATGGATTCAATGGAGATGGGTGATTCAAAGGTTTTTTCCTAATCGTATGCACTGCAGGTCTGGATCAGGGGGGGGGGCATTATTTATTTATTTTTGCTTTTCTCACCAAAGGGTACTAACAAATTGATCGTTGTCACCAGACCACTCTATTACTCAATTTCTCTATTAAATGTCATTGTTAATTCTTAAAAGAATATATAAAACTTTCCAAATAACATTTTGCTATATTCAACAGTAAATATGATTTGTGTAAAGAGTCAGTCTCAATTTCCCATATAACTCGTGTTCGATCTACAATCCAAACCTGAAAACGAAATGTACATTATGTCATTTAACACCAAATTAGAAATCAGTTATTCATTTATTCACTCAAATCCTGGTGATTTCTCCTCTTCACTCTCTCATTCCCCCATCCTTTCGTCATCAATGAGGGTACCTCCTGCACATCCCCTATGCATAAGTACCCAGTCTGATTAATGTCGTATTCTCGTCCCACGGGGCATGATCCCTCTATTCTAGCTGTTGTATACGGCGAAGGGCACTTTTTTTCATCCCCTTCCTATGTACATCTTCACTGTCAGTACTTTAGTGCACATGCGATGCGCTCGCTTTCCCGTACATCATACTTCTTAGCACAATATGTGGATGAATCGTAATATTGAAAAAAAGCTTGTGCGCGTGCAAGCGGGACACAACGTTCTATCATTTTGTACATCTACACACGCTATCGTCTACTTGCCGCGCAATATAAATTTCTAAACCGTCTGGACTTGCTTGCTCCGTAAAATCACTCTGCTCTATGAGTACACTGGATCATTCGTCGAACTGCCATTCTAACCTATCTTTCAATTTTCCTCTATGGGAGTGAATGATTTGCTTTCTCTTGTTATGTCATATTAGGATCCAAGTGTCAATTACATCTTGAAGCGCGGGAAAACTACCTGTTAAAATTCAGTCAATGGTCATTTCATTTGCAATCTGGAGCATAGCAACGGCGTCGTCCTGTGAGTGGTTGGATGCCTTTACTCCATCTCAGGGAACTGGTGTGACATTGCCCATTCTTGATACCTGTGTTGGGTTGATCTTTTAAGTGTGTGACGAAGAAAGGCTTGGTGTGATTCAATTTCTTATGCTAATTGCTGCCCATCGTGATTCGCCTTTTGCTTGATGTATTAGGTCAAATAGTAAGCGTCTTTGATTTACGTTCTACGCTCTTACCCTGATAAAAACACACGAGCTTTTAATGAGGCTGTAGTTGTCTGACAACAGGTTATTTACCATCTATATTTGCATCAAGAGAATAATTTTCACCGGTTGGTTATGCATCGATTGCGATATACGGTTCTGCTGTTGAGCATATGTTGAGGATGATACACTTATAAGACTGATCAAAATCAGTCTTCAATACAAAACATTTGTGAATGCTCTCAAAATTGTAATCAATATCCTTTGCCAATTTGAGGACATTACTGCTGTATACACTGGTCGAAACTATCGGATGTCAATATATTTCTATTTATATTGAAATCGAGTATTATGCTTTGAACCAAGGACATATATATTATTCTATTAAACCGACAGTACGGTAGACCGCGGTTGCTAAGTGCATTGATCTTTTGCGCTTGTAAGGACTTCTGAAATCCATCGCGAATTATTCACCTTGGAAATCGACAATAACACCATTTAAGACATTGTAAAAATAACAATATCTAAATCTATTTGTGGTTTTGGACATTTTCCGGATGATTAACATTTCTTCCTGTAAAGCTAGAGCGAAGAAGCATGAGTAGATTCTGTAATGCGCTCATCTCATTGAAGGTTTCTTGTACATAAGAATTGACATGTGAATAACGACAGAATCCCTACATGATCAACTATTTTCATATCTACCGTAGACTCATTTCACATCACACTAACTCTTATTCTTGGAATCTTATTCTCCACTGGAAGGAAACAAACAAGTTTTTAAACCAACCTTAGTTCATGGCAGATTGATATGTCAAACAATAAAGTGTGAGATCTCAGAGCAGTGAAGATATATAGATTCGTAACAACAGTATACGGAGGCAAAGCTGGCAAGTGAGGACATTTGATCACTTCTATTGACAAACTGTCATAAGCTTCTAGTACATTAGCCTTACCGAAAAGGAGTTGCGTAATCATTTGCTTGAAGGGTTAAAAGCCGTCATATTAAGCAACTGATTGAAGAAATCACTTGGAAGAGAGAATATCTAATAAGATTTCATTGATTCGCAGTCTGACGGATATCTGTTAATCAACTGAGCTCATCTGCGCAGAGAAATTGTATCGCTAGAGACCAGCCATTAATTTATATACCGAGGTGAGTTTGATCTCTCTTTTCTGTCTCTTCGAGGAGAGGAGGGAGGGGGTGGCTGGTGGGGGTGGGGGTGGTATCTAGAAAAGGACTGCATGGGATCCATTTTCCATTTTAGTATAGTCAGACTGGTTTCATACTTTTAATTTAATTGAGTGGTTGACTCACTTAATTTACTGGTTTCAGACCCATTTAGTTTAGCGTTCAAGCAAACGAACCCTTTTATATTTTTTAGCTCGCTCTCTCTTTCCCGATGACGAAAATAAAAGTACTCCGTATGAATGTTCCCTGGTTACATGGTTAACAATCACGGTAGTTCCATGCATTACTACGTAAGAATAGTTCATTCTTCAAAGTTAGTATAGAAATGACAACCAAAACTTACTATCATATTTTATCAAACAATTCTTCACGAGCGAAGTGGACATAAAATGGACATATTTCCACAATGTGATATCAATTTTTGCTGTTCAATTCCACTCCACACAAAATTTTGATAACGTATGTTCATGGTTGAGTGAGCAAATTTTGTTTTTGTGACCTATCATCTTATAGGGGATTATGGTAGTGTCCTCTGTAACTTGTTAAAACATGTTAGTGCCCCCCTCCCCAATTTTTCGGCACCTCCCAACTTTCAAATTCTGGATCCACCACTGATTTGGCAATAAATTTCAACTGATCCTGAAAAATTGTTAGGAAAAGATTGCACTAAATCATGACAGTGTAAAAATTTCGGAAAGCGAGATGATAAAAATGCTGGTTGATAAAAACAACACCAATCAAGTTACCTTTGAAACCGAATTTACCCCCATTATTCACTTTATAACCCCTCAAAATGAGTTTGTGACAATGAAAATGCCCCTTTTCCCCCTATGAGGCGTACTCACTCATCCATAAATAAGCAAATCGATATCATTTTTGCATAGAATTCTGCCCATAGGTTGCTAAACATCACTGCCAAATGATACTGCTAAGGACAGCTTTGAAAAAAAAGTTATACCTAATTGAATAAGGGGTTACTTATTCCTTAACATATATGCGTACATAGTGTACACAATTTCTATGAAAGAGGAGGTCAAAATTTTAACAAAAGTGAAATAAAGGTTTGTTTCATAGACGGTTTTTGCTACTTCTGCCAATAGTTTTTTCATGAAACTTCGCACATGGCATCAAAGTGACACTATCCAAAGGGCTCACACACTCAAACAACTATTCGATACGGCATAGAGTGGGGCCAAGGCCTTGAACTTTCTTCTCATTTGCATAATTTTCGAATATTGTGCGCTTACTGAGGCATTAAGATTTCTATAAAAATCCAATCAAATTAACTATGCAAATAGGTTTGTGATAGATATCCATAGTTAGCAATTGAATTTTTTCTAATAACGGAAAAAAGAGCTAATCACATTTCACATGTTCATTCAAGCGTGAATGTTTAATTAAATGCCCTTGAATCATTGAGGCATGGTAATTGGTCATGAACATAATGTAAAAGGTTGAGAAAAGATAATTTCAGCTACCAAATTGAAACATTACTTGCCGATGATATTTGATAATCGTATTTTTGTTTTCATTAGATGTTCATTGAGCCATGGAATGATGAATATTGTTGAATACATTCTTACCAAAAGTAATTGTCATCATATTCGATCATTTTCATCAATAGAAATGTGCAAAAATTATTAGCAAATTAGCAAATTATGATTGTGTTTATTTAGCAAAAAATTTAGCAAAAAAGTTGTATCATCCGTTAGAAAGTATCTTTTACAAGCCTGTTGACTCTTTTTCATGATGAGAATGTTGAATTCGTTCCAATAAACTGGATTAAAAGTCATGATATTTTGCTTGTGACTTTTAAAAAGTGACAATTTTGCATTCTACCGGTGCTTACTGAAGCATGACATAAAATACATCCGTAACATTCACAAAGAGGGTAGCTTATAAAATTACCTACATGCTCATGGAAAATATATTAAACACTCCCAGTGGTTCGGAAATTATGGATGCTTGTTTAAGGGGGGATTTACTTTTTTGTTGTGTATATATAACCCCCACACCCTCCAAAAATAGGATATTTTAAGATTATAAAAACACATGTGTCTAAGATCCCTTCGATTTTCACACCATGTAAACCCATTGGGAAGCAATGGTCTTGAATGGGGTGGATCGTTGAGATGTTTCACTGAAGTAGTAATACAGGAATGAATATAACCCCTCATGCATGCCTAAGTTCGAAATGCATGCTGATTTGTAAGAATTTGCTTTAGTTCGAATGGATGTACCATATTTCGATCTTAATTTGTTTCTCTTCTTCCTATTGTTGTTGTTGTTCTTCTTCTCCTTCTCCTTTTTGTTTTCTTGCCCTCCTCCTTCTTCTACCCTCTTTTTTCTTCCTAATGTTTTTGTTTTCTCCTCTCTCCTCACAATGATGGATATAAGTATAGTAAAATGAAAGACGGATTGGTAGTTTATTACATCTGTAGAGGGCCTTGAATGAAATGATTCCTGATATTTGAAAAAAAATTACGTTGGCCGTGATATTAACCTATAATGGGCTTGACCCATGGATACTCAAGCCATGAAAGCCATCGGCTGGAACAATATTCCACTGCAGAAACCAAATGTCAAAATCAATAATGTCAGTGCATATGTGATCTGCTTTATGTTAATGAATACATTGCCTATAGTGCTCTCAATCTAATAAAATGATATGATTGTCTTGATCTAACATGTAAAGAGAAACAGATTTCATAAGCAAGAACATGTAACAGTTTCTTGGTAGATTCTTAAACTAATGGGTTCTTATACAGTGCGTATCAAAAAAAGGGTTTACACTTTGAAAAAGCCCTGGGAATTAAACAATATACAACATGTGGTTAATTTTTTTCACATATAATATTGGGTTTGGGTCTCATCTATCTAATGAAAGTAAAAGTTTTGTCAGAATGTTACACATGAGTGAGCACTGTCCATTTTTGTAAAGCTCGCAGAAATCAGTTTGCGCAGAAATGCTCGTTTTCACGCTGTGTTAAGGGGAAACAGTGAAATCAAACTTACTCTGCGAAACATTTCTCATACATTTTCCTTGCACTTTTAGTCAGTTGAAATAAGATGGATACATTCAAGCATTGTGTAACGATTTTGCCACCCAAATTGAAATTTCAACACTTAGTAAGCACAACATTTACCCTTTTTGTGCCAGCTGGATCTGAGGACATAACTGAATATGAACAAAAGTTTATATCAGACATCTCCAGCATTATTTCACTAATTTTTTATCATTGGAAGTGGGTTTAAATTTCATTTTTCATTTAATACTTGTTTCTCCACACTTTTCCCAAGCTTGGCAACGATTAACAAAATGAAAATCAAGCTTAAGCCATTCCATGTAAATCACAGCTCAGTGTAAAGCAAATATCCTCACGATGGCATCGGTATTTTGGGGAGAGGGGTGGGGTGAAATGCTCTCTTCGAAGCATTTTGGGCAAGGAAACAAGTCAAAAAAGGTAAAAGATATCTTTTAATCAATTCTAATAGCTGAATTATACATGTTCTTCATGATTAAGGTCTACTTTTATTCGCATAACTATTTCAAAGTTCTGCGCAAATCATTTTTCACTAACTTTTCAAAAGTAAGTGGTGCTCACTCAAGCGGAAATATTTTTTGACATTTATATCGTCATTTGATTAAATGGATCTGTACCAATGTTAAAATGTGGAAAAATCGTCAGGATATTACAAATGTATAATTTTACAGGATTTTTTTCAAAGTGTAAACTTTTTTTGATACGCACTGTATATATATATATATATATAAATATATATATATATATATATATATATAAGAAAGGGGGATGGAAATATACATAATGTTTATGATAAAGTTTGACGAACGCGTATTTTTGTCTTTTAAGGCTAAAGTCAATAAACAAACATGCCAACCTACGCACACCCACCGATACACGATCAATCCCCTGCACATATTTATATACACGCTGGCATATCAAAGTTTCTGTGGACATTCAATCAAATAAATTAATTATCATCTTCAAAATGAAATGCAGTTTTGCTGTAATTTGATATCGAATGTTTATCATAATCTGCGTTTATTTTATTTACCTATTTCATATAATTTCCTGACTCTCGGCATGTGCATTTTTATTGTATCACCTTCATTTCGCCCATTTTTGTTGTCCAAGTTCTGGCCTTTTAATATAACATTCAATATGTAGACGGGCTTATATTGTATGTATTACTATAGGCTTGAGACTAGGGTGGGTGATGTCCACGTTTGACTTTTGAATCGATTAATGTAGGTTATTAACTGACTAGAAAGAGCCTCAAAGATGTGTCATAAGAGCCATGTAATATGGCATTTTAAAAGTGTTACTTTTCTTGCCATCTGATTGATAGAGCTCATTATCTAACCGCCCTTCTTATTTCCCGCGGCGTTAACATTTACAATAATCCTAAATGTCAATCCATTGTGACCAAACTAACAAAAATAAATGAGGGGAATGTTTATTGTGTTTTGATTATATCTTCATGTTTGTTTGTTTGTAGAAAACGGAATGTATAATGAGGGATGGACGCAGGCAGATTAGGAGGAAAATAGTGAAACATGAATTAAAAGATTTTTTTCAATTCGGATTACATCCAAGTTTTAGTAATTGATTTTTAAGCATTGGGCTATCTTGGAATCGAAGGTTTCCTAATGCGATACCGGATTTGTCTTTACATTTGTGATAATGACCATACCATTCCTTGCTTATTGATTTATGTTTGTTTATCTTGAGTCGGATGCCATCATTTTTTTCTTGCCACCATGCTTTAAATAGGTTTATCCCCCCCCCAAAAAAAACATTCCCGAATTATCAACCCTTATACTGCGAAGTGTACCTCGTATATCTACTTATTAAAGTGCATTTATATTGCGTGTGGCTATAAATCAAGTACATATGCCTTCGGTAATGATGAACCTATTAAACCCTTAACGATTATTAGAGCTTGAAATCTTGGCGGTTTTATGGTTTATGTCTATTAATAGTTTTAAGGTCAAATAAAAAGCTGCAGAGAGAGCGAAGTATAAGTATATGACTCTATTAACTGTCAAGTTGTTTATTCATATTCAAATAAATAATGAATACCTTTGCAATAGGCGAAACTTGTCTATATTTCGAAGAGGGTAAAACACACACAAACACACACCCACACACACCCTCACAATCGCTTTCTCACATTCATTCGTTTTTCTCATTTTTCTCTTCATTTTTCTCTTTTTTGTCTATTCAAAGGGAGGGGGGTATAAGCGTACTCTGAGACATCCTCACGGGTCTGTTAAAGATCCAAACTTTTGCCAAGTGCGGTGGATGGGGGTAAACAGGGGAGCATTTCATGAAAGGATTTGTTGGACGTTTCATCATGTTTCATCCGACAGTTGTCATAGTAACAGTGCCTCTCGACCCATCAGAATCAACGAAAATTGTCTGATAACTTGTCGGACAAAAATGTTGATGAAACGCTCTCCAGAAAAGAAAAGTTAAGGACGAGTCAAGTAATCCTCTCATGCGTTACTCTCCCAGGACATTTTGATCCAGAATTGTGGTATACCTTAGTTTATTAAAATATCCGCCCGTCATTTTAAATTTCATTCGTCACGTTTGTTGAATCTATATACGAGAGAAGAATAACAAATAATAATAACAATGAGTAAAAGAATCTACCTAACAAATTATATCGGCAATTGATATATATATAACCACGCATGGAAAATTAATTTTCAGCTTATTTTTCTCCTTTTACTTCCGAATATTTATAAAGGACATATCCGAAATAAAATAGCTCCAAAGCTTTAAATCACTTTGTTTTCTTTTTAAAAATACTGTGTAAACGTTCATGTTGCTTTGAATAGGTTGGTATTTTTATGAAGTATCTGATGTTTGATATTATTATCTGAAAGTAAACTCAATTCTACGTCTCACAATATACCGTATATTCCATGACCAGTTCATTGATCTTTTACGAAGGAAACAAAAAAAAAACAAGATGGTTACTGTATCCACATCCATAATCCAACTTACTCACGTACGTGATAAGAATTAAGGTTTAATTCAAGAAATTGATTGTGATGAATATTTGACGACAAACTCAGTCAGTCAGACGGTTTGGTGGAAAACCGATGATAAAAGTTTCTACGGGTCAAAGTAATTTAAAATTATTTTTTAAGACTCCCTACTTCCATATCTCACTGCTTCTTTTAAGCATTATATTACTGATACGACCCATTTTATATGACAATTTTTGTCTTCATTTTATGAAATGGACTTCTTTATGATTGCCAATTAATATGTAGAATAAATGAGAAATCTGACATTAAGGAAATTCTTGAGAATTATAAAAGTACAGATCATGGTGGATGTAGAAAGCTTAAAAGTGGAATGAAATTAAGTCATCCACTATATGATTGCCTTCTCAACACATAAACTGGATTCATGTGACTTCTTTCAATCGCCTACATTTGACATTCATGGTATCAGTTAAACTGCTTCCAGAGTGACTCTTTCTTACTCTCATCTTAATCCAATATTTTAATATGCAATGAAATATTAGCCGTTTTACAAAATTACAACCAATCATCATTTTTTCATTGTTCATTTATAATATCCTTTACTATTATGCATTTGAAGAAAGTAAAAAAAAACCTAATATGTTATTTTTTACTCTTCCTATTTTTATTGATGACATGTTTCAATAGTCCTAGCTATTTCAATTCAAATTTTGAAAAGTAATTTTTTGTTATATTTCTTGCAGGCCTGATAATATATAAAGAAAACAAAGATAATTTCCAGTGTCCTGAAACTGAGATTAAACAAGTGCTCAATATATTTTATCGTCAGTTATCTGAAATGCAGGAAGCCTCAATGATTGAAAAAAGAACATACACACTTTGAAATATTTTCCCTTTATTTTGATTTGCGATCAGAATACAATGGGACAACAAAATACAGAAAACAGTGTGTGTTGTGTCTTTATTGACTGTAAAGATTTTTTTGTCTAATTGCCAAAGTGATGACGTCACAATTTGTGTTATGCATCTTCTTTTATTTCTTTAGATTAATATCTTGAATGAGCACAATAAAAAAAGAATTCACATTTATTTTTGCCTTGCTTCTAAATATTAATAATGATATTAATATTCAATGTAAACGTTTAGCCTTTCGAGACATAAACGTTAAGTTTTTTAAATAAATTAGCCATTTTGTTTTCAGCCGCATTTCCGGAACTTTATAAATGGTTTTACATCTCTACAATTTTTAATATACTTATGTACTTCTACAACGATGGGCAAGGGGGGATCAGGTAGGCATGCTTAAGTCCCTCGAAGAGCATCTAACTGTTGGTCCTCTGGTTTCTTACTATCAAGCGCTAACGCTTTATAATCAGTCAGGTCCATGAACATTCATGAACAAATCTTGTAATCAGAAATGCGGCTAGTAAAGAGCACCGATGCCGAACAAGTACAAATTTTTGTTATGAATCTAGACAAAGTGGTGGACAGGTTTGCTGCTCCTCCTGATGAGAAATACATACGATATACACGTGAAATCCGTTGTCTTGGCAACTGTTGTCGATAAAGGTATGCCAGATCTCCAATTGCATATGTTATGACTTGAATAAACACAATTCACAATCCAATTGTAGCTGCAGTTTTGGATGAAAGTAGAAGGTTAGATTTTATAAGGTATATATTTTTGAATGTATATGGAAGATGTGATAGATAATGCCAAAGGTTGTGTTGGTTCTAAGTAAAGGGACATGTGCATTTTTATTCTACAAATAGAGGGATAGTAAGTTCGCATTTTAAAATAAAAACATCAGATTTGTTAAGACAGGACAAATCTAACTCGCAAGTCATTACACAATAAAGTTTAATCCTAAGTTAACTCGATTGCTTTATTTTTTTGGTATTTTTCAATGGTGCAATGACCCAAAAACTTTCAGAGGCACAACTTGGCGGGTGGATCAAAATATTTATCTCTCTGTCATACTCTTATTCAACTTCTTAAATTAATGCAAGTAATACAAGATCGAATGATTTTTATGATAATTTATTTGCTGATGAGAAGCTTAAGTCGCTGTGAAGATAAGACATAGATATTCATACATTTGATGTTGACAGGAGGAAATTTAAGATAAATCTCAATAGGATAATAGTGGATAGGCAATAAAGAGAATAAGAGGTAAGAGGAATGATGCGCTTGAATCTCTTGAATTTCATATTCAGTTTTAAGCCAAAAAAACACACAGTTTTAATGGACGCTTATGTATAAATCCAACAAAAATATGCGAAGCTTTTCCTCATAGATCAGGAAAATGTTCGGAGGTAGTTTTGATTTTGATTATTATTTGTTTGCTTTACTGATGATGTTCGTCCTTCGCTAGCAAAGACGATCACAACTTCAAAAACCCCTGTGGGTATGAAGAAGGCTGAATAGAGAAATCTTTGCCCGAACAGGTCTGTTGCAGTGTGGGCAGGCACAAGACATCAGTGGGGCAGGCATACAGCGATGACGCTTGCTCTGACCACCATGCGAGCGTTTGCCTTCCATCAGCTCGCCGTAGAAAGTCTAATTGGCAAACGCGTATCGACCATTCTGTGGTCATGACTGCCCATCTGAGCTGGGAGTGCTTGAGCATTGCATGAATGCTCCCCATCGGAACTCTCTGCAAAACTTCTGTGTCTGGCACTTTGTCCTGCCTTGAGATAAAGAAAAGTTTTTTTGGAAAGATTCCAATTGCCTGGCATGCCAGTTGTAGACTGTCCAAGCTTCACCGGCATACAGAGACGACAGGACGGCAGGATGACTGCCCGGTACACAATCTGTTTGGTCAGCACTCAGCAGACTTATTCATTTTCTCTCCCAGACCCGTTTTCTGCTGAAAGCCGAAAGAGCTCTTGCAATTTTGTAGGATACCTTTCTTCAATCCTGACAGACCGAAACAGCGTACTGCCAAGGTAAATAAACTTATCTGTAACCATCAGGTTCACACATTGACGGAAGGCTCTGTGTATATAGTGAATTGCAAGAACTAGCTGATGCATCACTTCATTCTTCTTTGTGCTAATTGTCAAAAAGTCAACACATTCTTTGGCGAGCAGGTCCATGAGTTCCTGCATGTCAGACTGGGTACTAGCACTCAATGCGTAGTCATCAGCAAAGAGAAAGTCACTGGCTGAATCTTCCTGGATTTTGGTTTTAGCTTGTATTCTCCGTAGGTTGAACAGCATCCGTCAGTACAGAATTTGAAGTCCTCACCTATGTCGCCTTCATGAAAAGCCTCCGTCAGCAAAGAACATCAGACTTCTTCATGAACAGGACTAGACAAGGATACAGCTTTGTTTTAGACAGGGAAAGGCTTTGAGAGCACACCTTGGTCCTGCACGCTAGCTTGCATGCCATCATGGAATTGTTTGACAAGTATGATAACTTGGCAGGACAGCCGAACATAGCCATGATCATTCAGAGTCCTTCTCTGTAGACAGTGTCGAATACCTTAGTCAGGTCCACAAAGCTGGTATAGAGACCACCATTCTGACCCTGTCTGAATCCACACTGACTTTCAGGTCACTAAACTTCTTCCAGATTAGAAATAAGATTGCAGCTAGGATTTTTCCAGCAATGCAGAGTAACGAGATGCCGCGATGGTTGTAATATGTCTGGCTTTTCCCTTTCCTCCTGTACAAGTGAACGATTAAAGTTCCTGCGGGATTTTCTTTTGGTTGTATATGGATTGGAATAGCTGTAAGAACTTCTTGATCAGGGTTGAAACACCAACGGAGTAGAATTCTGTAAATAGGAATTCACCATCCGGTGCTTTTCCACTGGACAGACCTTTCATAGCCTTTTCTACTTCAGCCAAAGAAGGAATGCCGGCAAGTGAGTGCTGAGTTGGAACCTGGGGAAGCCTGACGCTCGCTTCTCCGTTTGATAGCAGATAAACGGTTAAAGACATTTTTGAAGTGCTCAGCCCAGCGTTCAAGAACCTTTTCCCTGTCTGTGATCAGTTCATACCCATCAGCATAAGACTGCATCTTGTCTAGTGGGTGTTTCATAAAGCTGTTCAATGGTTTAGCGCGTAAGAAAGGACCACCAGTCATTCTTAAAGTCGCTCTTAACTTAGGAACAGCTTATGAAGCAGCCCCTTACTTAATCACTGAGCCAAGTATCCTGCTTGTGTCGTAGTTCAATCCTGCACACGTCTTTTGATTTGGCAGTAAGCATCTTTCTTTGACTGTGAAGATGGGTCGTTAAGTTGTGCACGGTGAAAGCGATGTTTCTCGTAAAGGAACGGCTTGATGCGGTCATAGTCGTCTTCAAACCAGTCCTTGGGCTTACGTATGGTGGTACCCAGCACATGAGAGGCACTGGAAAAGACAGTATTACGAAAAAGCGTTCAAGCAGACTCAACATCGTGTGGGTAAAGCTCTGCTTTTGCTTTTGTACATCCAGACGGTTTGCATTGGGTGCCTTTTTTTCTTGGGCGTCCGGGTGGCTGGATCCGGATGTTTAGCTTTGAGATTAACAAGTGACGATCAGTCCAGCATTCTGCGCCACACATGCGTGGTCACTCTGGCATTGAAGTCACCAAGAATGATATCGTCATTGACCTATCTTTATCCAGTAGAAATACTGGTCGAGACGGCTGGAGATCAGTCAGGATGCAGTGGCTGGTAAGCAATGTACTATGTGTCGCACAGTTCCCTAATCACGCTCCACAACGCGCAGCAATATCCACCTTCCTGTCCGTTGAACCAATCTGGTCGTTTCTTCAGCGTAGACTGCCAGATCCAGACTTGCAAAGGGTGGCAGACCCTATTTCAAAGAGTGTGGCTGCTGCTGTTGTATGTAGACAGCTACTATGGGCCACGAGAATGGGTATATTTAAGTAGATATGAAAGAAGAGGTCAGGCTCTACTATAAAATGAATAACTGGTTAAATACTAGATTCCGTTTCAAAGTAAACCGATTTTCAGCGTTCAATGCTTCGCCACCCTCGAACATTCACAGCCTTCATAAAAGGCCTGTACGTCAGGGGAAGGTTTTGTACAAAACTACCGATACTGGCCGTGACGTCCGTCTAAGAGTTTGAAAAAGTCTATTAGAATTTTGTTTCCGTTGCTTAGCAACGAATGATCTGGGTCTCAGTCTGAGTGTCTTTATTGTACAAGAATAGAATAGAGCAAATGTTGTTTCAATTGGCTAGTAGATTTGTTTAACACTCTACATTAAGGAAGTCTCACGCCTCGCTTGTCTTTTCAGAATATTGGAGGGCCTTTAATGACGTTTTTAAAATTTATATTCGTATAAAAACCCATGTTAGTGCATTCAAACATACTGTCTATCGAGTCATAAAGAAGTGCCTTGGGAGATTAGGGTGGAAATAAGAAGCAGATGACATAAGGATGATGCTCAAACAAACTAATAAGGAGAGAAACAACACACATACATCTGAAAGTGACAATATTGTTGAGAAACAGTGAGTTAGATATTTTTCCAAAATACTCGCCATTTTTGGAATACATCTAAAAGTTTAGTTTGCGTTTAGAATGCTACATTGCTGAATAATTTATAGACTTTGTTAATGATTGAATTGGATTACAACAGAGTATATCAAACCACAACATTTGATTTATCATCGTTATAATTGTTTTGAATGACTTCAAATTATATATTTCCAAAGTCAGTGACAGGACATAGCGCACTAACCCAATACTTAACGAAATCTATATCACTCTGAATAAAAAACAAAAGCAATTGCATATATTCACTTCCTCTGGGATGCTCATTTCCATCGCTCTGCTTTCAATGTCATTCTAATTTTCCCTTCCTAATTGTTATTTTCCGTCATCTCGTAATCTTATTATTATATAAACCCATCAATGCTAGATATATAGTAAACACAGGTTGCAGAAGGAAAAGTGGTGCTGATCCTTTGTAAAAAAAAATCGTCGTCATATGACAATAGTGTGTTCATAGTAAATGTGAAATAGAAATCTTCAATATGTGTAGATTCAGTAATGATTTTAATGTCTAATGAATCAGACAGTCTATGAATGCAACGTGGGGACAATTAAATGCAACGTGGGGACCATTAATTAGAATCCGTATGGCTGGGTATTGTGCGTTTTCTGCTTTAGTCTCTGAATAAAGAGTACAGGTTCGTGATGAACATTAAAGACCACATAATTTTAAGTTAGAAAGGGCAGAAATTACGTAATGTACGTAATAATAATAGAATTATTAATTCACACGAAATTAAAGCGTTTAAATTTGAAATCAATATTTTTTTCATAACGAATAAAAAGACATGATTTACAATCGTAGTGATAAGACGGAAGATGGAAAAAAAATACTGCACTGCAGGCAGAAGAAACTAGCCAGGCCGATCAAACTTTATGACTTGGTTGAATCATAATTGAAAAGAAACCAGAATGGTTAGATTTTGTCTTTCAAATGTGAATCTACTACTACCTCGCATTGCGGTGGTCATCATTTCCAAAGGTTCCCGAGGGAAAATTTGATGTAGAAAAACAAGGAGCCTACAAACCTGTCGGGTAAGGATTCGTATCAAAACATGCTCTCAATTCAGTCCCATGCGCTTCAAGTTATGTCCTTCTCAAGCGCTTTAACACTTGCCTCAGGCCCAGGTAACACCTACCCATCACTCAAAATACCGATTACATGCTTTCAGATGTCGGGAGTCAAAGAAAGTAATAAACAACATTACATGGAATTCAGAATACAACCACTCAAGTGCAAGTACTAACAGCGATGTTATTATAAGACAATCGTGATTTTCAATGGACTAGGCTTAAACGAAGAATACAACGCGGCATAACAATGATTTTTTTTCTGACTTATGATTTATGATTTTTATACAGATCGAGCATACTGAGTTTATGATTTTCTTACAGATCGAGCATACTGATATTAAACAAATAGGAGTAATGCCGAAAATTTGTTAAACAAATAACAATGATTTTGTTTGATAAATATTAAGGATCTCACAATCTCAAACTTTATTGTTTATTGTAAATCTTTACTGGAAAGATGGAGTGGAAGTACACGAACTTGCTACTCATACAAACTTGTATAAATTGCTCCTCCGACTTCGACATGGTTTTTGACTACTCTAACAGAGCTCAACAGGAGTACTTTCAAGAGATTATCTGACAGATATTTTGAATAATGACTTAAGTGTGATTACATAGGCATATACGTGCAATTTACATGCTAACAATACTTTTAGATCCAAAATTTAAAAGGTTGTGGCCAGGAGAGTGAATAATAAGTGATGCGAAATGCCATTGATCAAAGATGTCCATGGTAACCAGATAAAAGAGATAAGGAGGCGAGTAAAGAAATGGAAGAAACTGAGAAAGAGTGTGGACCAGAATTGATGTGTGCGTGCGTGTAGGTGGGTGAGGGTGGATGGAATGATGCGTGTGTGCGTGCGTGGGAGAGATGTCAGGGGTATTGGAGGGTTATCATACCAAATGAATAGAGTCAAGTGCAGATAATATGATGAACAGATAAAATGAAGAATTATACTTACTGACTCACGGCTACCATACAAGTGTGGTCATGTATCTTGGAATACTCTATATTTAGTAATTCTATGAATGTGACTCGAGAAGAGCGATGGAGAGAATGAAGTAAGAAAGATAGGGTGAATGCGCGGGGGCATATGAATATAAATGCGAGAAAAGTAGTCACCGATAAGGAGAATAGAGGAAGAATTAAAATACTCTACATATTTAAAGAAAAAAAAAGTGAGGACTATCTTATACTGAATAATGTAACCAGTTCGAGGTGTTCATAGTAATAGAATAACATGCATTACAATAATCAATCTTATATTGATTATTGAGAACCCTGTGTTAATTCATCAATATCACAAAGATTACTTTTCGATTCTCCTTTTCCAACATATCATGCAAAATGTTCTGAATTCACATGGCGTAACAAAGATGCGAAATCGATATCTTATGTCATGAACCCAAGGCGCCACAACTAACGGTCAGCTCTGTCTCAAACCACACGAACTTGGGCAAACGAGCCCATGTCATGTATTCACTCGGTAGTATTGAGCTTTTACACGGCTGACATCATCCAAGTACCCTGGTCGGTAGCAATGCATGTTCTGATTTGCCTTGGGACGTTGTATGTACATAATGATGAATGTAAAAATCAAAGCAGAATAGGAATTTGGCACGCCATCGGTACATGGCTGTCGGCTCCAATATTAAAACGCATCGGTTCGCCAACTTTATATGTATCCTTAGTGAGATTCTCAATCAGATTTTTTATACTTCATTTGTATTTAACCATACTACCGTTATGGTCTTCCAGTAATGCTTTGCCGAGGTATTGTTCTTTTCTTTGGTTACTTTGTATCTCCAAACTGATCTTAAACTTACATTGAGGCGGGTATAATGCTCCCTTACACTGCTCTCATTTTATTACGTCAGAGTAAAGGCAATATTCAAACACAAGTATCAGGGAGTATTGCAATAATGTGGTAAAAATAAGCTACTTGGAAAGCCGATGGAAATAGTTTGGAAATGGCGGGAAATTGTCTATAATAGATGCAACGCAACGTCTCTACCGTTCAGTCAACCACTTGTTTACTATTCATCAGCCAAGTTCTTCTTCCAACTCATCTTGGTGCACGCAACTACCAAGTCATCTCATATCAATCGCTGAACAAGACTCGGAGACCATACAGCCCCAACAGAGGAGATAATTTGTGTTTCCATGACAACTGATGTCACGTGATATGCCTGCCGGAGATTTAACACGCCAAACATCGTACCCAAGACTTGGGAGGAATGTTTCGTTTTGTGTGAGAGCCTTTGTTAAAAGAAGGTTTTGACATAGCGGTTGTCGTATGGAAGTGACGTCATTGCAATTAATACTGCTGGAAGACTTTACTAGAATACAGGGGGAAAAACAGAAAAAAATCACAATACTGTTCGAAAGAAAGGTCCAATTTATGTTAGCACCTTCTTTGCAATTTGCGCTTCATCTAGTCCATGGATATTTTAGCAGAATGACTGCTTTAAGAATAAACCAGAAATATGATGACTGCTTTGCCAACGGCAAATGGTTATCTCATCCAATTCTTGAATTATTTCTACCTTTTGATAACTGAGATAATATATAGTTTAAATTAATATCAAACGAATTCTTGAACAATGTCAATCGTCCAATAAAAATCATGTAATGTATTTTTAAAATTATTATCATTATATTGTTTAATCTTACGTACGTTCGTCGGAAATTAGCTATGCATCAATTTAATAATACAAGTATTGATATCAACCATATCGACCATTTGCCATGTAAATAATAATGATAAAAAAATGATGATGATGATGTTAATAATAACAATAATATAACATTTATGAAACGTAGATTTATCTAGTTTCCTATTCAACGGCGCACTACATATTACACCGGCTTTATCCTGAGCTGCCTTTCAGCGCTCATGCATTCAAGGAATTAATCCTGCCAGGTACCCATTCACCTCACCTGGGTTGAATGCAGAACAATGTGGATACATTTCTTGCTGAAGGAAAACACGCCATGGCTGAGATTAGAATCCACGTCCCTCTCACTGAAAGACGAGATTCGTCAGGATGAACACATTTTTCAATGACAATTTCAACTCATCACGAGTAATTCGTAAACAGTGAGCCAAAATACTTTCGTTTCATGAATAACCAATTTGCTTTTTTTTCCTAAATGCTTGTTCTGAACTGACGACAGTTAAAGCAGAATTCCCTTTAAATATGGAGTTGGTGCCGTTCGTGGAAAATATAAATAGGTCCTTAATGGATGGCGAAGCCCTTGATATATGTGCACACAACTGTCTGATGGACGAACTATACCTGTGTTTCGTCTTTCTCTCTCACTCTCTGCATTTTTTTTGAATGAATAGATTTGATTTCTTTTCCTTAATTTTTCCCTCCTTTTCTCAATTTATTTTTTCGATTTCCCTTATTTCTGTTACGTCTCTCGTCTGTGTCTTTCTTGATATTTTCATTGAACCCCATGTCAAAATATATCTGTTCACCTTTCTTATTTTTCCTTCTCTCTTTCTATTCAATTCTCTCTCCCTCTTTACTTATCGTTAATAATATGTCATGATAATAATTGAAACAAAGCCTCTTGATAGGTAGATGTAGATGATGTAGATAGAATTATTGATATGTAGAAAATGAAACATAATCTTATAACCATCAGTTGATAGTTGTAATTTTTATCGATGTCAACATAAAATCACTGTTTCTTTCATTATTGATATTTTCAGTATTATCATGATTATTATGATTATTATTTTCATTATTATAATAGTTATCATGGGCACATCATGGTCTTTTCATTGTGACTCTTGTCTTTCAAACAGATGGTAGTTTATGGGTTCGAATCTGAGTCATGGCCTGTTTTCCTTCAGCAAGATATTTATCCATAGTGTGCGGTTCTCAGCCGGGTTAAGGTGAATGGGTAGTCTTATTCATTGCACTAACTCAACACAAAAAGAGGCAGCTCGAGCTAAAGCCGGGACAATATCCCACGAAAAATACTATAGGAAGACGACACTATGCCGTTGCCATATATGATAACAAGAGTCATTATCATTGTTATTTTTGTTGCTATTATTATTAGAATAAAAAAAATCCCCAAAGTATAATGAATATCTGTTAGAACTGTCATTATCATAATATTCTTTTCTAGTATTATAATAATAAGAACAATAATAATGATAATAATAATAATAAGAAGAAGAATAAGAAAAAGAAGAAGAAGAAGTAGTAGTAGTATATAGTAATAGTAGTGATGTTAGTGGTGGTGGGTATTGCGATAGCAGCGCTATACTGATCATCATCACCATTAAAAAATGAATTGGTAGAATCCGTGCCACGATGTATTGAGTGGAGAAACTTAGCGAGATCAATTTAGATCGGTAAAATTAATTAAAATCGTAACTTAATCCTAGTAATAGAAACACACCAAACCAGAGTGTCTTGTCGCTCAGGACCGTTGCTATGGATACAAGATTAAGACAGCATCTCGATGAGTAGAATTTCATCACATGCAATATTTATTACCACTCCAAACACTGGTACAACATTACTTATTCTGTAGCAGAGACAATAATCAGATTTAATGACACAGAGTCTTAAGAATCCTAATTTTTTATGCTCTATTACACTTTTTATTACACATTCATACTTATATGAATAGATCATAGTAAGGCCAATTGAATGCGTGGGGTGATGAATATGACTGTGTTTCAAATGTAATTGGGAAGAAATCGAGTGACAGAGCACAACAGGATGTAAAAGAAATGAGAATTGAAAGGTAAGGAAGATGTGGATGATAAAGAAAAAAAAGGGGGAGGAAGGTAAAAAAAAAACATGGACAGAGAGACTAAAAGAGTGAGAGAGAGAGAGAGAATGATAGTGTACCAGTGAAAGGGGAAAAAACACTTGGAATGAAGAAGAGTCAGAAATTTAAAGAAAACAAATACACTTCAAATTTATTTACATAAAGTAAATAACATGAATTTATTCAAATCCTGACCGGTTTAATTATTCCTTCAAAATAGGTTTTGAACTGTTACTGCGCGCTGTAAGGCGGACTTCGAAGAACGTGTCACTCCATTATGTCATGTGTAAAATAATTCAGATAACCTGTTCCTTTTTTTTTAGTTCACCTGAGAAAAAAAATGTTACAAGGAAATAAAAAGGGCAAAATTTAGCTTTCGGTCAGAGTATTACTTGAATTGGCCATGAAAATACATCGTCCTACCTATAGCAATTTCATCGATTTGTTCTTCTGACTGAATTCTCTCGCTTTCACGGTAGATGTGAAATTTGTGGAGAGGAACTAATTTGCAAAACACATATTGATTGCTGTACGAAGGAATTTTCTGCTTTGGACAAAACGAATTTAGTAAAGTCACTAGGCAGGTTTTGTAGCATTAAAGTAATGAGGCAGAATGAAAGATTTTGTTCTTTTATGAAGACATGTAAAAATTATGTCTCGTTCTTGTTGGAGAGCTACTACATTTATTTAAATCTTAAAAATATGCACGCATATATTTTTGGCGTTTGACTATGAAGTTCGTTTATCTTATTAAACCCAGGTTAATATAATTTAAAGTGTCATGAGGAGATTTTTTGCTATTATGTGTAAATATGAGTCGAACCTGGAAGCCCAATAGCGCTAATTAACCACAATATGATATTGAAATGTTCCTTAAAGTTCTATAACGATCACGTGTTGATATCATGGTTATCACGTGTCATATATAAAGGTTGAACAACATGTTGGGAAATATCGACGGGAAGATTCTTAAGTTACCTGCTGACACGAGTATCTATTATATTTATAAAGGCGTGGAAAATGAAAATAGTAATGTAAAACGAAAACTTTTTGCCTCTTCATTTCCCAGTTAATAATCAATAAGATTGTATTTGATCTGAGTGATTGGTCAGAAAAAAGATATGGAACCAGAGAGGTTTGAACATTTCATTGGTTGCTAGCTCGGCAGTGGCTCTACTACACTGAAAAACTCTGGTGTTGATGTAACACCAGCCCAGAATCTGTATATGTCCACACCAGAATAGTATTGGAACGACACCAGTTTGGAATCAAACCGATGCTGTTTTGATACTAATCTGGTGTTAGACCAAAACAAAACTGGTGTTGTTTAACACTTCTCTGGTGTGAACATATATAGATTCCGGCCTGGTGTTAAATCAACACCAGGGTTTTTGCAGTGTACCAGGCTTAATATTGGTTCAATGTATTATTCGTCATGATCAATTAGGAACATATTCATCAGCTGATCTATTAGATAACAACATACAGTAATTAATTCATCTGCAACTGGATTCATATAAATGTTGGTAGAACTATTGCAGCATGTCCTCATGGTATCACTTTGAGATGATAATCTCTGCACCAGTGTTAGAAACAAACATGTAAGCGAAAAACTTTGTACAAAGGGCAACATAATATATGTATGAGAGATGTCTGTCTCTTTGTTTTTTTGGGGGAGGGGGTGTTTTCTTTTAAGGCTTTAAATTTTCAGCACTGTCAAATCTAATTAGAAATGACTTTATCAGAAGGTAATAATACTTTCATAGTCTTTCAAGAAATATGCGTTTGCAGATACCTGGATTAGATTCCCGGGATGGAACAGTAAATCTGTTTCTCACACACCCGTCAGAGTGGTTGATTTTACATTTCCATTTTCTTCAAGACTTTAAGGGATCTTAGGAATCTTTAAGGCGATGGCCATGAAAACAAAACAAATTCACTTCGTCATTTTTATCTATTCGCAAGAGGGAGATGAGTTGACATCATGGCTATCACGTGTCACATATAAAGTTGAACTCCCACACTTTGTGCTTTTTAATGACATAAATATTTGGACTACATTAAAACCTCGTTAACCCCGAAGTCTTCCGCCACGAAGTATAAATCACGGCTGACGAGAGTGTATTAAAGTTATAAGAATAATACTTAATAAAGTACCTAATTTGATAAGTTGTTGCGTGGAAAGCACAAGTGTGCTTTGCGTGCAGTGACGATTTGTGCATTTATCATGGGCGGGAGCATTCAAAGGTGACGTTAATTCTGAATTGGATATGAGGTGTTATAAGGTAAACCTCGAAGATAATTTACAGTTCGCATAATACTTCTAATTCTCTTATCTTCTATTTTGTTCTTTTCTTTTTTAACCTCTTTTTCCCACAATTGTTGAAAAAAATCATATAGGGGTAGGTCACCCCTGCCCACCCCAACCCACCGTGCCGCCCCTGGCAAGGTTATACTTTACGAGAGTTGACCGGCGGTTGAATTGTTGAGATGGTCGGCGAATAAAGAATTCAGTTCATAACAAAATTCTAAAACTTGACTACCCAATCACCCGTCGGAGTAAGTCCCTTAAAACTCGGAAATAAGGGAGAATAAAAAAAAACAATATCCAGGTTCTAGCACACAGGATCCAGGTTCCAGATCCAATCGCAGATCAATATACTGACTAATAGTGAAATCACAACTTATCATTTTCAATCCAGGTGTTAAATAGGTACCGATTGTGATGCATTTTATTCATTTTCCTTAAGCTCATGTTTGTCAGTATGTGCTAAAGTGGGCGTCATTTCATATTGCTAGCATTTACACCGAGTGGATAACATGCCTGTGTGCATGTGGGCGATTTGAAAACTCATATTTTGGGTAAAACTGCATGCATTTGTAAAACGACAAAATATGTAAATCGGAAAACAAGAAGGATGGGAAGAAAAAGCAGTAATAGTAGTAGAAGTAGTATTTGAAGTAAAAGTAGTAGTAGTAGTAGTAGTAGTAGTAGTAGTAGTAGTAGTAGTAGTAGAAATAGTAGTAGTAGTAGTAGTAGTAGTAGTAGTAGCAGTAGGCGAAAAAGAAGAAGTACAAGTGGTATTTTATTATTTTGGTTTGTTTTGTCAGCAAGTGATAACTTCCTTAAGAAAGTAGAATTGAAATGTAAAAAATGTTTTTCCAAATGAATTCACAAATGTGTTTAATGATTAAGATTGCTCAATTGTTGACATAATATAACTCACTACAAATTCTTTTTATTCTGGGGAGGAGGGGCTATTGCCTCACGACTAAGATTTTTTTAATGAAGAAGAAGGAGAAAACGAAATTAAATAAAGTGTTACTTTGGCGACATGTTACATAAAAAAAATCTGTCACAAAGTCACACTATTATTTTTGCTCCTTTGCTCTGCTTGCTCATAACTATTGAAATTATTTCCTCCAAACGCTACACTCAGCCTCTTTAGAATGTCGATACCTTGCTTGAAAAGGGGAGGGCGGGAATATACATAATTATGAAGTACCTCGACTTCAAACAATTAATCTAAGTAACTGTTGTCCTTCGTCTCATATTGCTGGAAGATTTCTTCGACGTTACATTAAAAGCCTTCGCTTCCTTTCCTGTTTCAATCAGGCTCTTACCTGACACATTGATAGGTCAAAATGTTCAATAAGAACAGAGGATTGCAGACACTCTTTCCTTTCATGCAAGAAGTTTTCAGAACAGAAAATTCCTGAAATGTGGGATAATAGCAATCATGACAAGCTTGTTTGAGATGTTCATAATTACTGACTTATGTTTTTGTTATTGAATTGAAAAAAAATACATTATTCTGCTTAATTAGAAGCAAATGATAGTCACAAAATAAATAAATGTGAGTGTCCATTCAATCAATATGATATATTTCACAATATATACATATATATATATATATACATCCCAGTTTTTCTTTTTCATCCGAATAGATTGCCAGTAGTATCAAACACACACTTCAAATGGGCAAAAATCAACATTCAGGTATTCACATATATATATATACATATATATATGTATGTGTGTGTGTGTGTGTGTGTGTGTGTGTATGAATACCTGAATGTTGATTTTTGCCCATTTGAAGTGTGTGTTTGATACTACTGGCAATCTATTCGGATGAAAAGAAAAACTGGGATGTATTTCTTCATTCACCTCTTATACCTTGTTACTTGCAGCAGAAGAATCCTCAGATTTCATGCTTTCATTTTTACATCTGTCTCTTGCATTGGTCCATCGATACAAGTTAAGATGTGCATGGATGCAATGCATTGGAGAGGAAATCATCTCCTCACTCTTCATCTGAAAACATTTTCTTTCATCATCAATCAGAGCGAACACTTCAAACAAACGCAATAACGTCAAGACAGAAACGGTTCTCTCTACTCCCTTCTACATTATTTTATGTTTCATGCCTTCCCTGGCTGTTCGTTCTCTGAATAATTCATTCCGCTTCATGAATATTTTCTTCTTCTCCATATTCATACATTATTCTATTCTGTATTCATTGTCTTCGTATATATTTTTTCCCCAAGCAGCATTACTATTCCAACCTTATTACTATTACAACTACTTCCGGTGCTGCTGCTAGCTTTTGGAGGTCATGATAAGGTTCAAAGGTTAATTGAAATCACATTAATTGTATATATTGTTTAACTTCTTGGCAATTGTTGACCCAATGGCAACCAATCATTGGTGATAGATGTATTAGTAGTATCATATCATGTTGCGGTGCTGTCAGAGGTCATATGGTGAGATCAAAATCCATTTGAGGTCAAACCTTAAAGTTTACCTGCGAGACTTTCATAACTTGACAAATATTTGTCACCTGATATATCTGATTTTACAATTTTTTATAAAACTATTGTACATTTAGTGTATTCGACCTTTTTTGGTAAAAGCTGCCAATTTTAATAATTTAGTGAAATTTTAGTCAACAAACATGCGTATTTGCCCCATTTACTTTTGAATGGGCTGAAGTGACAGAGAAAGCAAACGTTTATACCAAATTCAAACTATAATCATACAGCGAAAATTTGACTACAGTTGACAATTCGACGTGTATTGTCTACATCACAAGCAGCGGGAATTATATGAAGGTTCATTCGAAACAATCGAGTAAGTTTGATATCATTTATCTCCCCGTATAGTTTAATATAATGCGTTCTTCATTTTATTGCTTGATCGGCAAGCCAACATAGCTTTATAAATGTTTTTTTCTACGTAGTTATTTTGAAAGTAAATCATGCAATCAAACATTGATAAAAGGGGCCGATTTTAGATAAAATATGATACACAAATTCCATATTTGGTGCCTTGGATCTTTAAGGCAGTGTGAACATTTTGTATGCCTAGAATCTCACATTCCATGAATCCATTAGTATAATGAAGGATTTCGTTGAAACTTATTTCCCACCCATATGTATTTTTTATCTTATTTTTAAATGTACATGTATATTCGTCGTAATAAATAAAAACTGGTGATTAGACTACTCTCCAAACCCTTCTTGTAATATAGCAAATATAATTCAAATGAACTTCACGAAATTGGGCAAAAATGCCAAGAAATCCTAAGGCTGGCATGTCAAGCCGGAAATAGTGCCTGACTAACCCTAAAAATTCGACTCAATTCAATTAAAATTATAAATGATGTTTATTGATGATTGAACATGTTGCATATACTATTTATTTATGATCAATTCGGCAATTACAATAAATACAATGATGATTTAACAATATATAAATAAAAACAGAACCGTGTGCGGTTACGTGTAGCTGATAGCTTCCTTGGTTTGGGAAAAGCTAACTTTGAATTGAATTTATTTCCGTTAGAACAAATAACAATGCATATAAAATTATACATATGAATTTATTAATGAAAAAAAACCCTGGTGGATATCCCTCCTCACCAGCATCAGTCATGTTGCTGCTGGTCTCCCGAGGGGTCCTCATAATTTATGATTTTTTTTTACTTAACTTGATAACTGTGACCAGTGGCGTAACGTGGGTCACGGCATGGGGGGGCACCAGCACAAATTTTGAGTCACCTAGTGAGCGCGCTTCGCGCGCTCAGCTCAGTTGCCAGGTATGCTGACCTAATAGAGACATTTTAAAGAAGCTCTTGCAGTCATTGTGATCACGAATAACATACGCATCTCACTAATCAAATCATGCGAGCGCGAAGCGCGAACTGAAAATTTTTTATATTCAGACCTTAAATGGGACATTATAATCAAATTTTTGTAATAATGATACGTAGTAGTATAAAATAAGACCTGGTAGAAAAAAAATCAGGAAGAATGAAGATAGTTAATTCGTAAAGCTGAGACTAAGAATGATATTGAAATCAAAAGAATAATGGTTTGACTGCGCGGGGATAAAATATCGTTTTGACTCGGCAAGGAGTTTACGAACATTTTGCGAACTAAGTATACATTTAAAAATACAGTTTATCTTTAGTAACAATATGCAAACTGAATATGGCTGTGACTGATAGTGTGGACTGAGTCAATTGGATGTATACACAAGAAAACATGTAAAACCGTACAGATAGATGATATAAGGTAATCATGAAGTATTATATATAGTAGGTATTAACAATCAAAGTATAAACCTGAAAAGGGATTGCATGTCTTTTTTGTGTTTTAAAGAAAATAAATAAATGATTGCACGAGAAGTAGAAAGTTGGAGACAAAAATATAATGAGTACAATTATAATCGTAGTAATTTCATTAAGGAACCAGAAGATTAGATAGATAATGATTGATAACTGGTAGAATATGTAAACACAAAAAGCGGGGATGTAACCAAGATTAAACAACAAGCATATGACATTGAGACATTTAATACCTAGACACGTGAGATATTAAGTAAGATGACTGCAAGAAATTACTCATACATTAGGAGGGGAACAAATATGATTTTTTTTAACGAAATCCCCATGCTGAATATGCTGATCGTTAGATGAAAAAGAAAAAAAAAGGCCGCAGCAGGAATTTTCACGATTATAAATGTGTTGGCAAAATATAGGAATATCATAATAAATACAAGTTACATATTTAAACAGCCTATGTACAACTTAAGTGAAATGCAAGCTTGAAAATACATTGTGATGTTTAATGATTTAGATGTTATTGCGCCATAACAATTATTATGCATGATTGCAATTTTTAAAAATGTCCTCCTATTCCGTTATCATTCTACATCTCACCCTCTTTATCTCTCTCTTTCCCTCTCTCTTCATTTCATGAACAATAAATGGGAGACAAAGATAAAATAATTGTTAAATATCACATTATTAAAAACTATATTGATTCAACAACTTATATTTACTTCCCTGTGTCGTAAACAATTATTTAAGGAGCTACTCTAAACAGAAAACATTGACTTGATTCAGTAACAAAAAACAGCAAACAAAATTTGAAATAAACTACCTCACGGTTCAGTATCATTGTTCCATATGGTCCGATCGAAATATGTTTACGAATTCAACTTCCAATAAATGTTGGATTACCAACGAATAAAGAATAAATCCGATCATAAGAAACCTATAATTGTGATTATTGTTGCCCCTATATTTCTCACTCATACATGCATTCACACAACCCACATCTTTGCACTCACTAAGTTTGATATTTGATGTGGGAGGTATTCTTTGCCTGCCTCTATAGCCACACCGTTTCTGTAATTTCCTCATATACCAAATAGCTCAATATCGAACTTCATAAATAGTTAATGATGGCTTCACTTTTGCGTTCTTCATGTGTTCGCCATCATTACACCTTGCATACGTCATATCCCAACAGGATACTTTATCACTATTGCTCAAGCAACGTTCCAGTCGCAGCTCATGTTAACCTGTGGAACAGCTGATTTTCTCATTGTAATTAAAAATAATGATGTTCAAGTTTGGAGCAGCGATAAAAACACGATTTGTCTTTCGTTTTCCGCACCAGAGATTTACCTGGTGTTACCAAATGCAATCTATATCCAAGGCGTTCAACATGTCTTTATCATTAGCGGCCCATGAGAAGCGCTGATAGTTTTAAACCATGGTTTAAAGAAGCTATGAACCTAGTACACACTAAGAAATAAAGGTTTAAAATTGAACCCCGAAAGGTTGATGCAAAATCAGCACCCTATGGGTTCAAAAATTGAACCCTGCGGTTGGGGTTCAATAAGAAATGAAAACATTGGATCACTAATTAAAAAAAATCACAGTTGTAACATAAAAAAGAGCATATATTGGCGTGTATTATTGTGAACAGAAAGTTGTCTATGATTAAATGCATAGGGGGAATAAAGTCATATAAAGGGTATTTTTTCTTATTTTGTTTCACATAGTTCAAGTCGGTGGTTTGGAATTAGTCCCAATTTGAATTTCATGAACAATAAATGGAAGACAAAAATAGATAATGTAGATATTCTAGACAGGAAATAATGACTTGATTCAGTAACTGAAAAAAAAACAACCAGCAATACTTAAATTTGAAATCAATAACCTCACTACTCAGTATCATTGTTCCGTATGGTCTGATAGAAAGACTTTTAGCAATTCAACTTCCAATAAATGTTGGATTACCAACGAATAAAGAACTAATCCGATCATAACAATCCTACGACTGTGATGATTGTTATCGCGTGAGCCAAGCAATCTAAGAATAACGTCTACATATGGAACGGTCAAGGTAAGATTGTAGTTAATGCACGGACCTGTAGAAAAAACAGCTTTTGATTAATAGGTTATACCAATATATATAAATGTTAGACATTATAAATGTACAACAGTTGTGGCAACTCTTGTATTGAATATAATGTTCCAAGCTGGGGGGCCGGGTTCGATACTCGGCATAGACTTTTTCCCGGCATCACCAACTTTTCCAAAAGGGCAGGTTGCTCTGGGGATATAAGCTACGCCTACAATTGTTCTCTTGATTTCTTTCACATTATATATATATGTAGATATATATATATTCGTCAATTGACAAAGGGGAATTAACTGGCTTGGTTATGATTGATCTAAAAAAGGCCTTCGACACGGTGGACCATTCGATCCTGTTGGATAAAATGAAAATGTATGGATTTGACCATCACACCACTGAATGGTTTCAGAATTATTTATTTCAAAGACAACAGTTTACGTGTATTAATGGTATATCATCTTTTACAAGGCAGGTAAACTGCGGTGTGCCACAAGGCTCATTGTTAGGGCCCGTATTATTCTCATTATATATAAATGACCTACCTGATAAATTACACTGTAAAGTGTCTCTCTACGCGGACGATACATGTATATTTTATTCTTCAAAAAATCCCGAAGTCATAAATAATAAGCTGAATGAAGATTTATCAATTATTTCATCTTGGCTAAAAGATAACAAATTAATCATTAACACCACAAAATGTGAAACCATGTTTATTGGTTCAGCCCAGAGGCTTAAGAAAAATGAAACCGAACTTAATAAATGCAAAGTATGTATTGATGACTGTGAAATAAAAAGAGTTCGTGTTTGTAAATATTTAGGCATATATATTGACGAGTCTCTACTCTGGAACGATCATGTCCAGTCTCTATGTAAAAAAGTTATAAAAAGCCTATATCTCCTTAGAAGAATTCGTTATTACATTGATAAAAAAACTGCTCTTTTATATTACAAAAGTATCATCCAGTCTCAATTTGATTACTGTAGCACGGTTTGGGGTAACACGGGTAAAAACAATTCTAAACAACTCCAAATTTTGCAAAATAGGTCCCTTCGATCTGTTCTTAAAGTGGACCATATGTATCCCACTAAAGTATTATATAACACCCTAAAACTTGATAATCTTGAAGACCGTAGATCAAAACAGTTGGCTCTTTCTATGTATCGTGCCGTCTACAAACTTGCTCCTGATTATATTTGCAATACATTTTCCATTCGTAACACACCCTATAATACCAGATCTGGAAAAACCCAATTAAGGTTAACGCATCCAAAGACGAATTATGGTAAAAGATGCTTCGTCTACCGAGGTGCCCAAGTATGGAACTCTATTGAAAAGAAAATCCCTCCTTGTATCACTATACATTCCTTTAAAACACATCTTAAAAACATGCTCATCCCCCCTCATCCTGATTATTGTTGTTAAAAGCTCCTGCATCATCCCCCCTCATTTCAATCCCTAAGCCCCTGCTTGAGTTAAGTTTATCTTTTAGTTATTTCTCTATTGTTTTACATTAATTCCTTATTTTTAGTCCCCCTATTGTTTTTATATATATTTTGCTTTTATTATCATATTGTATTTTTTCGCCTTTCATTGTATGTTCTTATGATTTATGTCATATGATTTTGTGTTTTTGTAATTATCATGTTTGATTGTTTATTGTACATTTTTATTGTTGTGTGTATGGACCCCTACGAAAAACAGCATGTGCTGATAGGGTGTTCCATCCCACAAGTGGTAAATAAATAAATAAAAAAAAAAAAAAAAAAAAAAAAAAAAAAAATATTTATTTATTATATGTCAAGAAAGTCTTTAAGTATTTGGTACAGTATACACATTTTTGTGGTTTTTATATCGTATTATATAGAGCTGAGCAGTTACAGTTTCATTTTTTTCCTCTCTTTGTTCGAAATCCAGTTTCTAATCTCCCGTGTAGAATCGCGCAAGTTGGTGATGAAAAGATAGTATTGTTAAAGAAGGTTTTAAGAAAAATGATCCATCTCGATATCAAACCCCAGCTTTAGTCGCGGTGACAAATAATCTGGCGTTGTCCTGGTAACAGCGATTCATATGAATTGAGGTCTGAATTTTGTGCGACATGAAGCCAAACGACCTCGGAGAGAACTAAAGGGTTTCTAAAAAGAGGAAACCTGAACGACATTACAAGTAATGATAATAATTTGGTTAAGTTTCTTTTGATTTTCTAGCATCTGCACGGTAGCATTAAAAGCAGAGTCCATAGGCCTTTATATACAATAGCCCGTATGTGCAGGGGCAAAGAAAAGGAGAGAGTAAGAGAGGGAGAGAGAGACTGAGTTAGACAGAAGAAAGGGAGGGAGGGGGGAGAACGAGCGCGATTAAGAGTATGTACGAGTGGATGAGGTGGGTGTATAGTGTGTGTGTGTGTGTGTACCAGGCTAGGTGTTAGGGTGTGTGCTTAATGGTGCGCTTGAATGTGTGTGTGTGTAATTGTGTTTGGTGGGCCCGTTTGTAAAGAGAAAAAGGGGTAAAAAGAAACAAACCAATGTCACACCGTCTCTGACAATACATTCACATCTTCATAAGATAGCATGATGGGGCTTTGGTTGAATGGATGTGTCATGAAAACTGAAAGCCAAGAAGCTTCCAAAGTTTGACAATAAAAACTTTCGAGTATGTCTTTATAAATATGTTGGCATACTTATAAATACATTTTCAGAGAGAAGAGTCTTGTAAAAAAATGAAATTGTTCATTGAAATGAATAATGGAAGAATACGATAACATTTCATTGTAAACACTAATGATGAATATTCACCTTTAAAAAGGGATGTTACTCTCTCTCTTTCATTAAGCTTTCTTTTCATTTTGTTAATCATTGTCAAGCTTGGGAAAAGTGTGGAGAAACAAGTATTAAATGAAAAAAGACATGTAAACCCACTTTAAATGATAAAAACTGTTGGAGATGTCTGATATAAACTTTTGTTCAGATTCAGTTATGTCCTCAGATCCAGCTGGTAAAGAATGGTAAAGGTTGTGATTACTAAGTGTTGAAATTTAAATCTGGGTGGCAAAATCGTTAGAAAATGCTTGAATGTATCCGTTTTAGTTCAATTGACGAAAAGTGCAAGGGAAACGCATGAGAAATGTTTCGCAGGGTAACTTTGATTTCGCCCTTTCCCCTTTACACAGCGTGAAAATGAGCATTTCTGCGCAAACAAATTTTTGCGAGCTTTTCAAAAATGGACAGTGCTCACCCAAGGATAACATTCTATCAAAACGTTTACTTTCATTGGATAGATGAGACCCAAACCCAAGAATATATGTGAAAAAATTACCCACATGTTGTATATTTTTTTAATTCCCATGGCTTTTTCAAAGTGTAAATTTTTTTTGATACGCACTGTAGAGTGGGTGGTTATATCATACATGTTATAAAGTGTGTGCATGATATTACTTCACAATGACACTAATGTCCTTCAAGCTGACTGATTAATATTATATATGAGATTTATAATTATCACCCTTATATCCCCTCCATCAAATAAAAGCATTAAAGTAAAAAAGGAAAAAGGAGAAAGAACGGTAAAGATCGTTAGGCAAGGTGCAGAAGGTTTGCAGCCAATGTAGTACTCAAGCTTTGAGTTTTTTGTTTGCATTCACATTAAAAGTTGAACTTAATACCTTACATGATTTATTTTTGCACGTATTTCCTACTGGAAAGCTCTATTGTATTCACGATTTTTTCGTTTTCACGCAGAAAAGATTTGTAAATAAATGTACATTGTTGCAGATCTTTTCATGTGAAAAAAAACCGGGAACAAATATCAAAAGCAATTTCATAACAAACTTAGGAACCTTCAAGCAATGTTCTAGACTATGTCTCTCCAGTAAAATAAAAGGCATACATTACTCTTACTCAAATCGAAAGAAGTATAATGAGAGGAATTCCACAGACAATCACTAAGAGTGAACATTTAATCAAACAGACGAGCATCTTCGCGACATGTATTGAGTTATTTTGTAATCGAAGTGCTGAATACTTTCTGAGGTTTTCATTAACCCCAGAAACAACCTTGATTGTATTCAACCAATACATTATTTCAAAAAGTATTTACATAAATCATGTCCATCACTACTTAATAAGTGGCAAACATTTGAATAGTATTAACCTCTTGTCAGACTTCATGCAATGTGTAAAAGATGTATACCCACCCCCTCCCTTTCATGTCACACAGTCGCAAATCTCTATTTGTTTCATCATTCACTGGAATGTATCCACGGGTATATTCATTGACTGGAATGAATATATCTATGTTTTAGTTATTCAACAGCAAAATACAAAACAATATAAATTATGAGTTTCGCTTATTGCAGACCACATATTCTTTTAAATATTATTACGTGCCCTTTTGCATAGGTTTAAAGTTTGAAAGAAGAAATTAAGCTCTAATTAACACTACAAATGCGAATGCCCCTTTAAAGACCATTGCCTTTTTTATTATACGCGTTTATCGGGTTGAGCCCATGTTGGAAACATAATGAGCACTCCTGTAGCAAGGCGGGCGAAACTTAACACCGAAACACAATCTGGTGTTTGCGTAATCACTCTATGTAGGAGCACGATTGGTTAGCAAACAAAGCCCGTTACATCGAGTAAAGAGACTTGTAATTTAAGACACAACTCACTTCAGATTTCCATAGACGAGCATTCGATCACTTATTAACCCTTCTCATCCAATATCATTATATTTTGTTTTAAGAATCGCTTATTAACCCTTCTTATTCAATGTCATCATTATTTTTTTTAGAAACACATTTCACTCATTTTATATGTATACTATCCAATTCCCCAAAATTTGTGTTATCTTCATTTTCTACAAAATCATTAAATAATCAAATTAACAAAATCTACTGTCAAGTGCGCTAGGCAATATCTATTTTCATCTATATATATGAAAGAAGAAAAGGATGATATAGATGGCGATATGGTGGTGGTGATGATGATGATGACATAGTTGTATTAAAACTTTGCAAAACGGTCTATGATGAAGATCACCAGGGACATAGATTCATTCAAATCTCTATGATTTAATAGAGCAATGATACGACCATTGCCTCTTTTCCCGCTAATTCGGCTATTTCTGGACGGAGGGAACATTGATAAATAGGACAGCGTCTTATGCCAAAATGCAAAAAAGTCACGCTTTTTCAATTGGCGGTTTGATGACAGATAGAAGAGGAGAACGGGTTCGCTTATTACGACTGGATTGTTAATCTAACGAGTGGTAATCTGAAATTAGAACTATTGGGAAATGAGTTTTCTGAGGAATTTCAGTATGTAACTGTCACATACAAGACTAGTCACTGGAGACGTAGATCTTAATGCAGAGGCGACGATACAGATGGAGGGGCAGGGGTTTAATTCTTTCGTTTATGTGATGTCAGGCTGTGATGTGTTCAATGTTGCCTGGTTTAATTGGACAGATTGATTATAATAGAGCCATATACAGTGATAGGTCAGTGATGTCTATCTATTTTAATACGTGTATAGTATATCTGAACTTTAATGTTAATCGTGCCCATTAACCACGTGACAGCCATCTTTATAGATTGAGGGTGAGAGAGGGACTGGAGCAGATACTAATTTATTTAATAGGTCCCGACTTGGACGAAAAAATATGGCACTACATTGGCTGGATTGGAAGCAATATAATTGATTACGGATATACTTCCTTTTAATTTAACCTGGAATAAATAGAAAAGATATGACGTGGACATGTACATGCAATTAAATCTTTAGGAATAATAAATGTAACAACCACGTAGAAAAAAGGGTATGGAGTCAAAGGGAAGGCTAATTTTTGCGTAAATATTCTCAAAACCTTTGAATGATTATATATTCATTGGGAAAAGCAACAGGTTTTAGAAAATCTTGAATTCTTGGTTTATTGACTTGATTTACTAATATTTTTGTTTCAAATGAATCACCGTAGTAGATTCAAACCAGCAACTATTAAAAGACTTGCCATTTTATCAATCAAATGTAAATTAATGCACTTCGTAATCACATTATGCAATACGATTTACAAGGATTTACAATACATCGAAGCCGCAATATTCCGTTCAAAGGTCTCAGCTAATATTTTAACCAATGTTGTGCTCATTGTGAGTTTATTTGATAAGAATTAGAGTCCACGTAATTTATGCGAATAATTGCTGCCAAATTGTGTCGTTGGCATTGGTTTATGGGTAAAATGCAATGAAATGTCGCCAGAAGCAATATTTTTACCAATGCTGTGCTCATTGTGAGTTTATTTGATAAGAATTAGAGTCCACGTAATTTATGTGAATAATTGCTGCCACATTGTGTCATTGGCATTGGTTGATGGGTTAAATGCAATGAAATGTTGCTAAAGGCAGGTCATTACAAACCTGCCCTCACACACACAGGCACCCGTACACACACACCCATCCACGCACCCCCTCACACATATTATCTTACATAAGAAAAAGATACGCAAGAAAGAGCGTCTTTGATGATTTTTCACATTTGGTGGGCGGAATAATGGGAATGTTTACTGATTACCTGGATCACAAATAATAAGATACCCTTTATGGAACCATTAACGAAGTTTTATCCAATCAGCAATCGAATCAAAGGCTTAGATAATAATATTTCGTTCATTGTAAGCAAAAAAGAAAAAAGAAACATGCATGGGCTGTTGCTTTTAGTTGTTCGTCATTTTTGTTTTATTTTGGTTTGCAACATTTCATAAAGTTGCGGCTCCTGCTCTCCTGCAAATGCATTTGACATTATATACTCACAGTCGATATTTGTTAGTGCTGTTAGTATGCTTCCATCCAATGCATTTTTCAAGCGAACTTATTGTGGACGCTATTCGTTTTCTTTGTATTTTGCTTGCTCATTCACTTTAGCATTTTATAAACTCCGCCAGTCCCACTTATACTTGAAAACGCATACAATGGTCAGAGCTCACTCTGTACTTTACCTCTTTCAACAAAACAATCATACATTGATTAACAGGATGAAACATATTAATTCTCATCCATCTACTTATTAGCCATGGCAACACACAATCATTTGTGGCTCTCCCGTAGATTTGGAAAGCAAGGCGTGTTATGATTATTTCAACGCTAATGAAAATCAATTTCGATCTTCTCTTGCACGACATTAAGTGACCTTTTGTGCTGTTCTATAATCGGATGAACAATTCCGTTGTACCTTTGATCGCCCGGTGCGCTAAAGATGTTGAATGATGTCTACCATTATACACTATAATTATGATGATCTTTTCACAAGTTTTACTAGTGAAGCTACTGTGGTTAGATATGCATATTCACTATCCAAATAGAATCCTTATTTTCAATATATATTTTCTTACATAAACATAATTTGGACATACATAATTATAATGAAAAATAGCAATATCACTTGTACTTTTCATTGGTGCTGTTATAACGTAATTAATAGCAATAGCATTGAATTTTGTTTAAGATCTGAGTGGCAGGACTAGTATATACAAGATTGCCCGAAAAAAAGGCAAAATTGATTTTGAAATAAAAAAATGAATAAATCTCATCGAGATTCAAGTGACGGGAGGGACCGGTATAGGTCTACCCCTCATAAATCCCCGATTTAAGAAAAATATGTCATGAACGCATAATTATTATATATGAATGGAAAAAACATTTCTCCCAAATAATTTGATACCAATTTATGTAGCATGTCTTATATGATTGGGAGTTATTCTTTGCAGTGATGTAAAATTTGATTTGCACCAAAGTAAGGCATGACTGTACAATTGAGACGTCAATGATGTCATATTCCTACAAGGGTTGTATTGGAATTCATTTTAAAACACCTTTTCAGTGATTTACATTATGATTATTTCATAAACACATTTTAGTGTCAATTTTCAAGTAAATTTAATTGGAAATGTATCAGCAATAATTATGTTTATCAACCCATGAAGGATTGTTTATATCGTTGCCTTCTGGATTCATTCAATGCAAGTAGACTTCTTTACGGTATAAAAAGAGAGTTTCCCAGTAGCACTTCCCACTGCTATGCAGACGACACACAACTATACTCATCTTTCTCCCCAGATGCATCACGAGATGATGAATCCCTAGAAGATTGTGTGACATATATTAGAACCTGGATGCTTCAAAAATAAGTTAATGTTGAATGAAAGAAAAACTGAATTATTAGTCATTGGTACCCCACGTCAGGTTTCATAATTTGGGGGCTATAGCTTAACTGTTGGCGATTCGATTATAACTTCATCAGATAAAGCCAGAAACATTGATGTAGTCTTTGATACCCACTTAAGCATGGAATCACAAATCAACAATGTTTGTAAATCCGCTTGTTTTATGATCTATAACTTGAGACGTATCCGTAATTTTTTTTGAATCAAGACACCATGAAAACTATTGTTCATGCTTGTATCACAAGTAAATTGGATTATTGTAATAGTGTTCTCTATGGATTACCCGATTCTCAAATAAGCAAACTGCAGATAATGCAAAACAAATGTGCACGTTTAATATGTCGTCTTCCCAAATTCTCTCCAGTCACCCCATTATTGAGAGAATTACATTGGCTACCTGTCCGGCAAAGAATCACATTTAAGATCCTAATGATAGTCTTTAAAGGTCTTAATGGGCAGGCCCCAAATTACATCTCAGATCTCTTGAAATTGAAATCCCGATCTCATGACCATCACCTACATAGCTCACAAGATACACTCACACTGCAAGTACCCCCACAGAAGACTAAAGCAACAATAGGAAACAGGTCATTTCTGATGTCAGCCCCACGACTATGGAACAAACTTCCCCTCAACATTAGGAATTCAACAAACTTACATAATTTCAAGTTAAAATTAAAAACCTATCTATTCCAATAGTATGTACAGCACATAGGAAGCTCTTACAGCGCAAAAGAATATATAGAAATAGTTTTTGCGCTATATATAAATGCATGTTATTATTATTATTATTATTATTGCAGTCATGCGTTAATTTGGCGCAAGTCAAAATTTACATCACTGCAAAGAACACCTGATTATCCAAGTGTGAAGAGGTACTACATAAATATGGTAACAGAGTTTTTTTTTAAGAAGATGCTGTTTTCCATTCATATATAATAATCATGTTTTCATGACATTGTTTTCCCTTAAATTGGGGATTTTTCATGCTTGTGAGGTTTCCTGTTTTTTCTTACTCACACGGTATACTAGAGCAATGTTGAATATACCATATCAAATGAGCACTCTCTCGATGGGAATATGAGCAATGATATGATTGATGATCATGATGATGCTTGCCTCAGGGATCAATACATGATCAGATATTGGTTTGAATGTAAATGGCACTTATCGGAGTGAATCAAGGTATCTTTATGACCGTAGAGGGTGCTCAGTTAGGCCTATTAAATTCATTCTTGTGATTATTAAATGCGACTCTTTCGTAGTGAAGGGTTGCATCACCGTGTGGTAATGAATTCACTACCATTGTATACCCCTATTTTTTCATTACATGTTTTGAGAATGGAGTAACAGGTGGCGGTGAGGGGGGGGGGCAAGAGACAAAACAATATTTCGGTAATATCATGGAATGAACAGGCAGTGGCGTAATAAGGCTAAATTTTTGTGGGGGTCAGAAATGGCGAATCGGGCAGAATATCTCTTTTCTTTTAAAAATGCGAGCAAAAATTTCGACATTATAATTACCAAAATCCAATTTTGAGAGAAATTTTGACATAGTCAGAAAATAATATCGCATTTCACCCTTCTCTCTTTCATTTTCTCTGTTTTTTCTTCGTAAAAAAGAGGGGGCACAGTCAGTGGCGCGTGTGGCAAAAAGGTTTTATATATATATATATATATATAAGTCCCGAGAAAAACAAAGCGAACGAGAAAAAAACCCATAGTTTTTCATCAAAATCTAATTTTCAAATAGATTTTGACATGATATTCAGAAAAAATAAAATATTTATACTTTTCCTTTTCTTTTCTTTCCTCCTTTTCGTTTTTGTTCTTGGTTGTATAAATTTGGGGGGCCATGGCCCAAGCCCTTCCATTCGTACACCCCTGCTATGTAGATGGAGCCCGGAGGCGAAGCCCTGACCTCTTGATATTAAAGCCATTTGAAACCTTACAGATGGCCATTATTTTCTAATCAAATTTCGGGTACATAATGTACTGGTATATAATTTTTACGCAATACTTTAATTCAACGCAGTTGCATAATAATGTTGAGGGGGCACAACATAGCAAATGTGGGAAAATTTGTAAAAAGTCTATACAGCTCAGATCTATTTACAAAAAAGTCTCCCCCTCAGATCTTGGCCACTGATTGCGCGACCGCCGCGAAAATTTGCACGCGCGTAGAGACAGATAGAAACGACAAGACTGTATAGTATTTTTTCCCAAAAAAATTATTTATCTTTTAAATCAATCAATAATGCAAATATGAGTATGAAATTTGCCCCAAATTTGGGTTTTGTGCATATTTTGGTCCTCAACTCAATTGTCAGCTAGTAGAATGATATTTTTGTGAGAGTATCAATTTATACAATTCAGACAAATTCTAAAATTTTCTACAAAAAAATGCACAAATATAATAAATTTGTCATGTATTTTATTGTATTTTTTATCATGAATTTCTCTGTTTTGTTTTACCTTTGTTTTTTATTAATTTTTTAAATGAAATTTGTCAGGGACCCTTTCGCGATCATAAGTAGAATGAAATAAATGCATTTAAACCAAAACAAGTTAACATAATAATACATTTATGATTTTTGGTTGAAAAAACACAATTTACATTGACTTTGCACACGGAATCACGTTTTTGAGCAATTCTGGGTCTATAATGCACATACAAAATGTTGCTAATTTCGAACCCGGACCTCGCAAATTTGGTCTCAAAAGATGTGCAAGACTTGAAAGTAAAAAGCCCGCGAGCGGCGCGGTCAAAATAAATCGCGCAACGGTGTAGTAACGAACTTTGTTGGGGGGGGGGTTGAATTGACCCCTCCCCCTGTTTAATATTGGTTAAGCAGGAATGGTACGAATACCCCCTACTTCACAGGGGGATTAGAATCAGAATTAGCCAAGTAAACAAGAAGTTTTTTACCGTAAATCTTGCCTTCGTCAAACTTTACTTAGGTAGGGAAATATAAGAAGTAATATGGGATATGTCTAGCCTTTGTTTTAGGACTGTTTTGTCCTTAAAAATTTATTGCTACCGTTTTCACATGATTTGTTCTTTTTCACGTGAACTTTTTCCTTCCCCCTGTCCCTTCCGTAAGTTCCGTTTTCCCATTTTATGTTTTTCTAAGTTTTCTTTTATCTTTTGTCCTTTCCTTTCCCTTCCTTTCCCCCTTTCTCTTTCTTCCCTTTTTTCGTTCTCCCGTTCGTTCCTCCCGCGGGAGGGGGATGCTGCCCCGCCTATAGGTGTTTTCGAATAGTATGACGTTGTAATGGTTGCAGAGGAGTCACTTGTCCATACGGTGAATGCAAATCGCACCCCGGGGGAGGAGGGGGGGGGGTAATAATATTTTGGTTTTGATGGGATGTGCAGCTGAAGCCTTGAAACCCCTTACCTATCATATCTATTTTAATGGTGAAAAGGGTATCCATTTTAAGGATTTCTTCTAAAAAACGACCCGCATTGTTTCAACTTAAAAGTATACCCCGTGTTTAACGATTTTTCACAAAAAAAGTGAGTGACCTTTTACACTGTGATAAGTCGTATTGGATAATACACTGATATAATAATCAAATCATAATATAAAGGAGAGACAAGAAGATAAGAGAGAGAGGGGGAAGGGGGTGAGAGGATATGGGTTGGTATTTTATGCATACACGTGCGAGTGGGTATGGGTGTGGATGGATGTTTAGAAACCAGACATTATGAAGTATGACAATGAAATCTTTATGCTTCCTACTGCAATATATTTCTTATTTCATCGCCACATTTCAATCAACTCTCGATACCATAAAGATTCATTAACTCGCTCCTAGAGACTGGTTCATTTCCTTTTTGGATCTCTTTTAACATCGCATCAGCTCCCTTGCTCAAGAATATTAACAGACAGAGAATCTATGGAAAACTAGAGCATGAATAATAAATCTTTCACCGTCGCTGGTGAATATTTGTCTGATCATTTGATAAATAAAAAAACCTGAGAGAAGTTAGTTTATAGTGATACCGATTTTAATGTGTTCTGTATAGGTCCTAAAGCTGTATACCGTATATATAATAAATTAAATGAAGGAATCTGTTCGCACCGTGAATATTTTGAAATAAAGTAGACGTTCGACTTATTGTTTTTATATTTTCCTACTCTCTATTCATTCCTGATTTCTTTTCGCCTTTTCACACGGTTAAAAAAAATCGTTATTTCAATGAAGATTCCTATATTTTTTAGCACGTGTGAAACCAAACAAAAACATGATTAGAATCACGAATGCTAATCACAATCACGAATTCAATATACTCCGGTGGTGAATTCCAGTTCCGTTCCATTCAAATCACAGCTTCCGAGTGAGCGTGTGAAAGGTCCGATGATTCTAAAGACAAAATGCAATCATAATTATGATTCAAGATTCACGTGTAAAAAATACCCTTAATCTCTTTTCTAGTTTCATTTTTTTTCTCCGTTCTCTGCTTTAAATGGGGTCAACACTCTCTTCCTCACTCCACTCAGAAATTATTATCATTCTTGAGAATGGAGAAAAATAGTAATAATACCACTTCTATACTGCTGCTGCTGCTGCGCTACTATTACCACTGATGATGCTGCTGCTGCATGCTACTACTACTACTTCTACACTATAAAAATTCGAATGTTAAATCAACATTTGAAAGGTTGGGGGAGTGACAACCTTTTTCAAATATTACATCCAACCTTGTATAAAGCTGAATCCAACATTTTAAGTGTTGGGTAGAACCATTTAAAGTGGTAAATGCAACATTTAGAAAATGTTGTCTGTCCTCCAACCTTTCAAATGTTAAGTTAACATTTCTTGTCTTTAGAGTGTACTACTACTACTACTACTTCTTCTTCTACTACTACTACTTCTACTACTACTACTTCTAGTGGTAACGATTCATGCAAATAATGATAATAATAAAATTTTATTGATGAAAATTAGCCACTTTAGTTATATAAGATCTACTCGGCGGGCTCTGCATAACATGGTATCTTACATAATTACCCTATTCCAATTTAGAAATGCTGATCGCTATAGCTATCGAAAAAAAATACTCTTCCGGGATCTAACAATTGATTCTCCGTTAATCTGGAAAGATATTACACTCCGAGATTCCCTTTTACTTTTCCCTCTCCACCCATCCCCATTCTCCTTTTTATTACTCCCAATTGTTATATTGTAAGGAAAAGAATACCGTTTTTCGATAAAAGCATTTTAGGTCCATGATAAAAGTGGCACAACATAATATCACATTAACTTTATGAGTACCTATTTCAAACACAGTGCTGAAAATGAGACTATGTTAAAATGTGCTTCCTGAAAATTTGAAATGTGCTCTAGTAGGTGAGATTTTCTATTAACATGACAAAGATATACTCTCTCTCTGTGTTTCTCACCATCTATATTGTATGGCTGTCCTTTTATTAAAATTAGACCGTCTCGTTATTCATGGTTATATTCAAGTTCATTTACATTAAATCGATTTGCACTTGCAATTATGACGCATTGTCATTTTCGTCACCATAGCCACACAATACACACCAGTGACGGTAAACACAATTATTGTGACACCTATTTACAGAAGCGACCCGATTTTTATTTCCTACTTATTATGGGATTTGATATATTTATCAGGCTTTATATAAAAATTCCATGTTCTAAAAATGTAACATATCTAAACATCTGCTTACAAAAGCGTATTTTTTTTAAAATAACAATTGATGTCACGCTAGGAAATGTAAATGTCATTGATATTTCATCGTGTATTGTCAACCCATTCATAACAAGAAACTTGCGTCATGTTTCAAAATGAATCTATTTTGATATAGTGCGACGGTTTTCTATCAAAACAAATGTATATTCAAATATATTTAGTCTTGTACACATCAGTATTTATCTCATAATTCATACTCACTTCCAAGGTATTACACTCATATCACTGCACTCAACACTATTCTGATTATTCATGTATATGTTTTATTCAACGTATCCGAACCCAAACATGTCAAAGTTTATGCTTTTCATATAAAGCCTATTCTATTCGATCTACATTTTGACAGAAGATATCCATCAAACGTGTATATCAAGTCGGATTTTTTTATCTCACAATGTTGATATTATTAACGCTTTTATGAAGGATGTTCCGAAATGACTTTTTTCTTTCTTCAATTAATATATTGGGAAGCTGGTAAATTATATACGGCATAATTTCTCTTTCGCGTTCTTATTTCGAGAAGAGGCAAGTTCATCCAAATCGTATACATCCCACTTTGTACTTCGCGTCAAAATAATGAAGCATTTGCTCCATAGACATGAAGACCTCTTACAATGTAGAAACCACCCTCACAAAACAATGCCATTTGTTTGACGTTGCATGTAGAAAGGCGTGTTTCCATTGTAAAACTCAATGTTGACATTCAGTATTTTATAGCAGCGCGCTTTCTTTGGAGAAAGTTTTACACCTTGAATTAAAATCCTCCGCATGACTAGAATATAAATTGATGAAAAAGGTGATTAAAGTTATCATTAAGCAACGATTAAGAACGATATAAGTATTGCTATAATCCAGTTTTTCCAAGACGAATTATTCATATTATTGATTTATATTCTACTTTTCGAATTGTCAGACTAATGACGCACATAACAAGTCACGTGCAGATATTGATAAAATCTCCCATGTTTTCTTTTTCAAATATGATAGCATCTTTGACGACGTCTGAAGTTGCAAATCTTGAATGAACAACGATTCCTGTCCGGATGGGAATCATGGTTTCTTCAGGTCTTTCCCATTGGAATATTTGTCGATAATCCTTTTAAACAGACACGGCATTTGGATTCCCCGGGAAAGGATATAATACAGCACTGGGTGACCGCATCTCTCAGTATTCACACGAGGGAAAAGACTGCCACCGTTTGAAATAATAATACCACCTATTTGGATGTCAAACTGCCTCAACCCAGGATAAAACGGTGTTAGATCTGACAAGCTGAATGCCAATTTATTCCAGCCTAATCAGTTCTACTGACAGAATCAACACTCTTAAAACAACTCAGTCAAATTGACTGGACCAGTAGTCAGTTAGATGCAACTGGTATGTCTAGTCACACTTCTGAGTTATATTTTAGTCAAAAATAACTATGTTCAAGTAAATACGACTAGAAAATAGTCAAATATGGCTAGAACAACAGTTGTAGCCAGCTGGCCCCATTAACTAGTAATTTTGTTTTACTGATTTGTGAATAGAGTGAACCGTTCTAAAGGGACGTAAACATTCTCAGACCTTTATTGAATAAATTTCATATATAGATATAATATTCATATTCTTTAACGATATAGGCTAAGGCTTGCATGATGTTCTATAAAGTAATCATGGTAATTGCACTTTTTATTTTAGAATATTTCGAAGGATAAATACCAGTTGTGGTAACGATCTCAAAATGAGTTTTAACAGAATCCAATGAAATGACCACAAAAATGTTAATAAAAATTAGAAAAAAATATGTGCAAAATAGCTCTGGAAAAATACGTATTTGCAGAGAAATGAGCAAAATAAGCACAGGATTGCATAAAATGTCGGGTATTGTTCGAAGCAATATTAAAACACTATTCTAAATATGCTTTTCTGTGTTAGTGATCATCAGGATTGTCGAATTTGAGCTAAGATATCATAATTTTACAAAGATAAGTTTACATTAAATGTACCAGATCTAGATGCATGATAATATTTCGACAACAGTTATCACAACTTTGCCATTTTACAATGTATTGATATTTGGTAAAATATAAACACATCAGATTTGACTTTTAATTGCATATTCAATCACATTGACCTATCTGCTCTGCCCATGAGCGATGGTTTATATGTATGTCGTTTCAGAGAGCTGCATTATCAGGTAGAGGTGCAGAGTTTCAGACATCATGAATCAATTTTTTTATTCAACTAAGGTAAAAGGACGAATTCAAATGATGAAAAAATCATAGTTAGGATTAGATGTCCGTTTTGTGATTCTAATATGACAAAAATCTGTTTATATATAGAGCCAGAAGAAGCGAGTAGGCGTACTTTTTTCACTTAAATATTCACATTACTCTGATACAGGAACACTATATACCTTGAGAAATAACTACTTGATATGTAGGTGGAGTAAGAATAGTAATAGTGAATAGAAAAAATTCATTGCTAAAGCAAGCACAGAAAATGATTTTATGCAAGGCACGATATGGGTGAAAGACATTTGATAAAACTAAATAATTTTCTTTTCTATCTAGAGATACTTCGACAGAACGAGACTTCTTACATCAAACTCCTCGCATTCGTTAATTACTGGCAGTGAAAGTGCTACTAGAATTATTCTCTTCCATCGCATTGAAACCCGGTTTTATTGACAGCATTTTACCTTTTTGAAAAATGCGCTCTACATTCTTTTTATTACCATAGTTTGTGGTTTCATGAATTCATTCTAAAAATCGAAAATACATACGCTACATCAAACAGATCGATATGACAGTGGGATTTACTGACATTTGTATTAAAGGAAACTACTGCTATCTACTTTTGAAATATTTAAGTAGAATATTAAATGCACTTTTAAAAATTCAATATCACGTATTTTCTTTTTTATTGTCATTGCGTGTTTTTTTTAATGAAAAATTAAATGAATTATGTATCCATGTGTGGTGAACATCATTCAATATCATGTAGTTAAACAAAATTATACGTGTTTCCTTTTTCGACTGATCTCTGTGATCTTCATTTACTAATATTTTTCTAGAATCAATAACCCGTAATTCTGGATTATGTAGGAGGGGAAAGATAGAGCAGTACTTAAATAGAGGGACATTTCAACATATATCTTGTCAGTCTTGCCAATAGGGAAGTGTTGACATGTTGTGTTTATATAAGTGTACCGGCCTTACGCTTACGCCACATTGTAATGTGGAAGTCGTTTCAACGTTTCATCGTTGATTTAGGACCATACTGTCTACGGCGGATATTGCATTACATGCTCAAATGGGATCTAGGGCCGTACAAAGGCTGTGTTGAGGTCGTTGGGAATCGTGAAATATCAGTGCAGTCGCACTGCAGTATATCCACATCAATCGAAAAGGGGTTGTACCAGCTTCGGAAGAAGGTTACACCGAGATCTGTGAAACTTTAAATGATTTCCTTACATATCACTTTCATGTCTTCCATGTATTTCATCATGCAAAACTCGTATTGCTCAAAATAGCGCAGCCTTTATTCCTATGCGAGTATCGTCCAATACAATCTACTGCATGAGGCCGAAACGGATCTAAGATTTCCCTCCTTTTTAAAACTTGACAAACTTCTCATGAGACGAAATCAAAGATGCTAACGAGCCCGTAAAATCGTAAAAAACATCGTATAACCAGGCCCCTTTTAAAACACTAAGCAATATGACAGATAAGACATGTTTACGGGCTCTGTAAGGACATCGTAGATTGAACGTAACCTCAGCTGTATTATGAAATACATCGTATTCATTGCAGATATTTGAGAAACAAGATGCTAATCACTTACTTTAATTCATTGCTTTCATGTACATATTGACCATTTCCCTTTTGTACAAAGTCGTATCATTTGTATCGCGTTGGCATTATAATAATAATAATAGCCACTTTTTATAAAGCGCTTTTTCCCAGAATTGTCCAAAGCGCGTTACAGCACATTATTACCCCGGTCATTGGATTCATTTCAATCAACCACGAAAAGTGGATTATACTGTTATTACTATAGCGTAATTATTACCATTTTCATCGATAGAATTAACAAACTTATTATTATGATGATCATATGATTATTGTTATTATTTTCATCAGTATGGCCATTTTCATACAACTTATTAATCTACTATAATATTATTGATAATCTGTATAATAGTTGTTCAAATTACGAATGAAGTTTATATGGGTTAAACATTCTGTGCGGAATAGGGTCTCTTTATGGAGACGAAATAAAGCAATATAGTGTTTCATTACAGTACTTTTTATTCACTTTCTTGATGACATTAATACATATAGTGAATATGCTAGCATATGTGTTCCATTGTAAACATGATGAACAACTTCTACCGCACATCAATGAGTTTTTAGAGTTGTGCCTTCTTCGTTTAAAGAAACATGAATGAAAATATATATTATTAACGCTTTTATGAAGGATGTTCCGAAATGACTTTTTTCTTTCTTCAATATGTAATTAATATATTGGGAAACTAGTACATTATATACGGCATAATTTATCTTTCGCGTTCTTTATTTCGAGAACAGGCAAGTTCATCCAAATCGTATACATCCCACCTTGTACTTCGCGTCAAAATAATGAAGCATTTGCTCCATAGACATGAAGACATGAAGTTCATGTATTTCTTTATGCAATAAATACGTAGGCATAAGTCAATAAGATTTGGACCCTCGCTTTTGCATCCTTGCCCGGCCAAAATGATGGTCGATCAAAAAGTGAGGGTATGGTACAATGCCGTATGAAAATGTTGACATTCGGAGAAAATAATATTTGAAGAGTCTCTCTTTCAATCTTCTTAAAAGCAGAGTCCATTCGAGTACTGGCAATTCTTTAGAAAAACAAAAACATACACGTACTACACGTACTATGTAATTTCTATTTTGGTCCATCCAATTTCAATCTTGGCACAGAAACGAGTGGACTTTGTTAATGATGGGATATTGATTATGATTATCAGTAGGTAGAAGTATGGGACAAGAGCAAGGACATAATAAGGATACAAATCGAATGAGATATGGATGGAGAGAGCAAAAATACTATTAATAGAAACAAAAGCATATTAATGTCTATATTAAGATGTGCGAAAAGTGTATGGTAGAGTTATCTAAATCAACCAGTTTAATCAAATAATATGAGAATGAAGGAGAGTGTAAACACACAAAAAAGAAAACGAAAAACCAATTAACGATAATGTTAAAGATTCTTGAAAAAAAAGAAAATACTAAAACAATTACACAAAATATGCCTACTCTGAAAAAAAGTTTTTGTTTAAAGTTCCCAGTTTGTATTCTTAAACAACAGAACTACATTTTAGATAATTTGCATGCGTTTATCCGTTTAAAGTGTAACATAATGTAAGTAGGTTATGATAATTATGTGAGATTATGTGTATATATGTGTGGGTGATAAAGGGTAGGGAGAGACAAGAAAATTTAATATGTTTAAAGATGACGTATTATATATATGTGCAACCTCCATGTAAAATCGTACGACACTGTCTAAAGTCCTTAGATTGAAATTGATTGCGATCTTGGATCAATTAAACATTGGATTGAAGTTTTCAATCTAATAGATTTAGAATGGAATCGTATTCGATTGAAAGTTTTGGGTCAAATTTTGAAATGGTCCCTGACCACAATTTATTCCATACATGTAGACTTTCAATCTAAAAAGTAAGAGAGTAGTTCATGCAGAGTAATAACGTTTGCAAAAAACAACAAGGGAATCTGGACTAAATATTTATAGAATGATATTATGAGATGGAAAAATTAAAGCTATGGCTGTATCCCGGTCCATCTTATATAGTCTTTGATTCATGATGACAAAGTTAATTATACAAGCTGAATTTTCAGATTCAAACAAAGCAACAGATTGATCCTATTATTATTTGAAATCGTATTACAAGAACAATATTTTATCCCATTTTTTCAATTTCATTTCAAATTTCAACTCTTTAGTCATTCCAGGAATTGTTTTCATAAGTGAATAATGTCGTTAATTTCTTCTAATTGAATTCCATTTTTTAAGGGATGGGAGGAAGATGAAGGAAATGCATGGAGTCGCAAATATTGTTAATCGTTAACAAAGAAAATCCACAGACTTGTTGGCAGTAGATGCTGACTTTGCGATGAAAAAAAAAGATAGGACTAAAACGACATTGGGAGAAAAGAACGAACAGCATTGGAGATTCATTATGTAATACATGATACAAAAAATATTGCATTATTGGTTCGTTATCTGCAAAATTACATTTTCCCCACAAATATTGCATCTTTCTGTGTTTTTGTGAACTGTCTTAATTTTTCAGTATTGTATTTCTTAAAAAATTTGGTTGAATATCTGGCACATTTGATTTTATAATATAAAAATCTGAAAATATAATTGTTAGCTTCGATCTTCTAAATTGAGACAAAATAAACAATCCCCCATTTTCAGAACTGAACCCTTTCCGAAAAAATTGGCTTCATCACGTCACTACTTATCTAAATGATATTACAATTGTGGTAGAAAGATATGCATTTCGCATAAAATTCTTATAGAATATTTCAAATATCACGATTCTTGTGTGGAATGGAGAAAAATAACCCCTAATGAATATTCATGATATGAAACCGCATTCACAGGCCCTCCGGCCCTGGGCTTGAGTCACGATCATAATTATTCAATTATTCACTATCGATTCTTACAAACAATTTTTTACAGACGACAGAGTCTCTTTTCTACACAAATAACTAGCACTACTGCTATCATTTTATTTCTCCCTTTTATGTAACTTAGTTCAATTGAAAAATTGTTCTAATAACTAGAATAGTTCTGGTAATTTTTATGTTATTGGGTCTTTTGTAGGACTAGATTTTTTCTTTAAAGGTTTGGTCTTGGTTTATGGTGCCTTCCCCGTGGGATCGATCATGGGCCTACTACTCTGTATAATACATGAAGTAAAGCTTTCATAATTACTCATAGATCATAGTATTAAGTCACGCTTTCCCTTTTTAGGTCAAAGTGGGGGTGCGTTTTAATTCCGTCTAGGCCTGGAAGGTGTTACTAATCACGAGTTTAGATATGTTGCAGTTATGATATTGCATCGTCATATCGATAAGTTATCGCCTATGCTCCCCAGGGATGGTATCTAATCTACAGCTATATCAGCTATTATTATTATTATTGTTATTATTCTCATTATTTTTATCAGGGCCCTAAGGAAAACAGTTTTTGTAACTGATGAGGCCACCCTGATTAAATAAAACTGAAAATAAATGAATAAAAATCATTATTATTATAATTATTACTGTTCTTACTATAATCATCATTTATATCATTGCTATCATCATGGTTATGTTTGGTTGATTATGATAAGAATTTTAATTATATCGATGTTGGATAATACATGTACTTTGATTAATGAATTGGCTACTTTAATACGATTTGAATGAAAAAAAACAAGCACGGTCGCCTTGATGCTTGGAATGACTGCCAAAGAGGGTAAAGTCAAATCATCTGAAATTGTAAGGGTAATTTTTTTGTTCTTCTGAACATTGTACAAGATCAATTAACCGCCACTATACTATGCGTTGCTTATTGGCTAACATGCACTATTTCCTGGCCCGTTGCAGTCGAGCATGTAATTTTAGACCTATGTTCCTAGTGCCTCCATTAAAAAATACAAGAACACATCGCAAGATAAAATGCATCAACATCATAGTTCTTGACCCGTTATAGAGACGGTCATTGATTCAGTCATTGATGGACCTAGTCAAAGGACCTTGAAATCGCCTCTATTCGTGAGCACGACTCTATCATTGATCAACGACAAACCTAATAGAACGACTCCGGAAAATTATAGATGTGATGGAAACAAAACGAGGGACATGCACTTCAGTCTTTGAACACAAGAGAGATGGATGACGTCAGAGAAGGGGAACGTTTAAAAAATACACTGAAAATAGTTTATTTGGCCCCTCTGGTGAAATGCTTCCATCTTAAAAAGTTTAAAATAACTGCGTGGCAGTACAGGGCAGAAGAAAAAAAAATGGTTTAATGAACCTTAAAACAGAGCTCAATTGATATTGTGGTGTGCGCCAGTACATTAGCTACATGAGGAGGTCAGAAGTTCAAGCCCCCAGTCATGTGACTGGGTTGGGGACCTTAAAGGTCTGTATATCAGACGTAAATAATCATATGTGCACTGCTAAACTCTGGTGTTGATTTAACACCAGCCCGGAATTTATCCACACCAGAGAAGTGTTAAATAACACCAGTTTCGTTTTGGTCTAACAACGGATAGGTGTTTATACAACACCAATTAATATTAAAAAAGCATCAGTTTGATTCCAAACTGATATTGTTTCAATACTTCTCTGGTGTGGACATATATAGATTCCCGGCTGGTGTTAAATCAACACCTGGGTTTTTGCAGTGTGATTGCTCCACGTCTTGTAAAGGCCAATAAACACATAAGTTCCTCTTTTCTTCAATAAAATCTACCACCCATTTGCAGGATGTATGGAAATGTATCCACAAATAGTGAATCTCCTTTTTTTCTAAATGCACATTAAAAACTGGTAGGGAAACAGATCAACTGGATTAATTTTGGCAGATGACGTGCGAAGATAACACATCTACGGTACACTATGTAGCTAAAAAAAAATAAACCTACCGATAAACTAAAATCTGTGCAGCGATATCGCATCTGACATAATATATGATATTAATTGCGATCTCCGAAAAATTAAGAATCAGTGACAGCATTTGATCAATTACGAATGCATAAAATACCATCTTTCATGATCTCGACGCCACGATGGAAGGCATGGGTAAATGGTATGGGTGTGTTACTGCTGGGAGAGAACACACACACACATGCCTGTATCGGCTGCTCTCAAAATTACATTTTAAAACAAGACATTCTGACTGATGGAGCTTGCGACTAGTATTTTCTCTTTAGAATGTCAAGAGTTTGGTGGTTACTCTTGCCCATAGAATATAAGATTTCTGTTGGATTATTGCGTATAATTGTCAACTAGCGACGACTTCCATGTAAGCTCAAAACCATCAAAGTAGGCCTACATGGAAGGCCTCGGAGTTGAACCTTTGGATTGGATATTACACAAACATCTACTTTTAGCCAGATTGTGGACTTTATTAATGACTTTTCGAAGTTAGGTGAATGCTTTCTTTTCTGGATAAAGGGTTTGATTACATTTTTTAAAAAGTAGAAACCGAGTCAGTTTCCCCAAAGTATCCCTCGATGCCATTGCAATGTGTCACCTTTTCTTTCTCCAGACGATGACTTTCTTCAAAACACTTCTTTTTTTTACAGCCATTAACTTACCATGATCCGTCCAAAGAACGCACCAAGTGAAATGATTGGATTAAGGTTATTGTATTTTCCCGCGATAACGTATTTACGTAGACAACTGAAGCGGAAATGAATCCTTAGATTGGCGAATGCGAGGACCGCAAATCAGTATATGAATATAAGAATAAAAATCGATGACGCCATGATGGGATTATGGTGGATGTGATGGGGTACCTGGATGTGAATTTCACATTCATCTTTGTTCCAGGGCAAGATAGACGATGAGCACCATATTACATGGGTCTTCTTGGGGGGGGGGGGTATTCGAAGGAAGGATCAGAATGCGTGAATGTGACTATGAAGCCAAAGTCACATTTAGACGCCTGAGCTTATCCTGAGCATAGAGGAGAAATCCTTGAACGTCTGGGGGAAAATACCACAGTTTGGGGAGGGGTAAAAAAAACATCCAGTGTTATTTCTGGACTGCTAGGTTGTCATAGAGACCGTGTGTAATTTATCAACGGTCGTCGACGCCTAATAAACTATCTCGAACTTCCCGGATCATGCCGGCATGATCTGGGTGATGCCGTGTGGATCATCGGGAATCGGGGTTTATATGTGACTGGACGTAATTCAATAGAGGATCTGAAAGCAATATTTTGTAGTTAACTTTCTACTATATCATTCTTCCCAAAAAGCATGAAAAGAACTTGAAAGCTTAGAGTTATCGTTTTCATTCTTCCAGAGAAAGAAATCACATAATGTACTTTTGACACAAATGTATCGTCCATCCCAGGGTCATGTCAATTTTAATTGCTTTTAAATTATATGAGGCCCTGAATGTAGAACCAGTTATTTTAGATCATTATTATGATAATGTTACGGTAATCTATTTCAGGAAACATTATTCTTATAATACGTAATATGCTCGGATGATTACAACGTATATTAGCGATTATACCTACATCGTTTATTTGCACAGCGTGTGGCAGTATTTCTTTTTTTTATATATTTTTTTATTGTAAATAGACTATTCATGTTTCTCAGTGTGATGTAATTTCTTTGTGACAAATAAATCATTTCTGGAGATGGATGAGATCGCGAAGATATTGATTTAGTGATGTTTGACAAGAAAATTCGCTACTTTTAGCTTTATAACATTCTAGCTGACTTTTAATGCATTAAGGGATCTACAATATTGGATTGTGATAATGTTTGGAACGTTGATGTAACCTTGAATTTCAACTATTCGAATAAAAAAAAAATCTTGGGTTAATTTGGGCTAAATGTCAGATTGCCTTTTACTCAACTCTAGTCCCATTGAACTAAATTGAATTTCGCGTAGTCTTTTGAAAGTGCTTATTTGTCTGTGACCTAAATTTAGATTTTCTTATCATCAGGTTCGAAATTTCTTCCTGTTCTACAATACTTAATTGGATTACTGTCATTACTTGTATTATTCACTATGGCAAAATGACCCACTTCCATCAAAGATTAAAGAAGTAGTAGCACCTACCAATCAAATAATAAAAGACTAGCTTGTCCACCAGAAATTACCAGGCTGTTGAAATCTGCCTTTTCCAGTGCCATGAAAACTAGGAAACCTTCTTACCTCTGCAAATAGCATTGAATGGACATACCCAGCTGAGTTAAATAGCATGAACGAGCAGAATGCTAGAACGAAACAATAATAGAACCGAAAACGACGAGCTGTGATTGGCTGTCAATACGCTGTGTTCATTCATGCGATTTTACTCCGATTAATACCTTGTGCCCTTTTTACACAGGATTTTCTTAACCCCGGACTATCGCTAACCCCGTACTATCCTTAACCCCGTACTATTTTTTTTCCTTTTCACACATGCCAAATTGTTATTGCTAACCCCGGATAAGGAATGCTTGCTTTTTACACACGAAACTCGCTAACCCCGGACTAGTGTTTTTTGTCGATCATTCGTAGTACAAGTGCTTCACTCGCAATTTCCTTAACCCCGTACTATTTAAGCTTAGCCCACTTTCGTTTTACACATGCGATCTTAACCCCGTACTATTGCTCTTAGCACCGCAATTAGTGGGATAACCCTGCTTTTTTGCAGGGCCAAATAATCCCGTACTATAGGTGGGGTTAGCCCACTTTGCAAAAACGCTGTGTAAAACGAAAGTGGGCTAAGCTTAACCCCGTACTATAGGTGGGGCTAAATTGCCATTTAGCCCCACCAATAGTACGGGGTTAAGGAAATTTTAGCCTGTCTAAAAAGGGTATCGGTCACATATGATCTACGGCGGCCGTACGGCGAGTCGACAACAGCCGTTTTATTAATTTCAATTCAAACCACCTAAATGTAGTTGGTACAAAAAATGTTGAAACGGCTGTTTTCGACTCGCCGTACGGCCGCCGTAGATCAAATGTGACCATGGTATTATGCACGTCGAAGAGATTTGACAGTGCGTCTGTTTTAATGCTAATTTCCGATTTTGCAGTGCCAAACACATATTCTTACCTCTTTTTAATCCCACCGTGGTATGTATATAACCTCCGCAATTGTAAGGAAAAGAAGAACGAGGAGTTCCAAAGGCTAGGAAGGAAGCTTGGTGATCAAAAAAATTTAATTTTGAAGCTCCAGAGCACAATAAATCATAATGGAACTGTACAGCAAGAGGTCGTGTATTCGAATCTTTAGAAAAGGAAAAGACACTGATCAGCTGGCAATTAACCTAAACTTGGTGTGCACTTGGACCCGTTGGCGAATCGATAGACCATGTAGGTCCGGCAGAGTCCCCTACGCATACTGCCTCAGCCATACCAATCTTACTCCTCCTTAAACCGCAACTTGTTCTTGTCAACATCATGAAAAAGGTAAATCACCATGAATTGAAAAAAAAGAAGATCAGGGGGGTGTTTCACAAAGATTTAACTATGACTTAAGTCGCTCTTAAATGCCGACGCGTACATGATATGCAACGCGAAAACTTATTGATCAATACGCAGTAGTGCGCGTCATGCCTTTCATACTCATACCAGGGGAGCGTTTCATGAAAGGACTTGTCGGACGTTTTATCCGACAAGTCCTGTTTTATCCGACAGTTACTATAGTATTAGTGCTTCTCAACCAATCAGAATCCAGGAAAGTTGTCAGATCTGACAACTTGTCGGACGAAAATATTGATGAAACGCCCCCCAGGTATAGTGCTTGACTGCTGCAAACCAGAAACTACTGACAGCTACTCTTAAGTCCATTATATTTAAAGCGGTGTTGTCTAACAATGATGTGATCATCACACTTGTCTCAATAGTCGAATTATTGGAAGGACATGAAAGGGAAGGTGATATTAGATAGACAGTTGTGTAAATATATCATTAAATACATAGCTTTGTGTTGTTATATTTCTACGAACAATACTTGAAGGTAATATTGAATAGTAAGAACGAGTGCGGGTGTAGACTTTTTGGGGGGCGGGGGCCTCTGGGGGCTTAACAAATTTTCGACATTGGTAATTTGGTCATTCAATACAATGAAAATGGCGTTTCAAGGAGAGCCTACTACTCCTTCATGTACTTTAAAAGAGCATAAATATATTGTGCATTTAGATTTTATTTTGCGAGGGGCGTGTAGCGACTGAGCGATGAAAATAAATTTGAATACAAATCTTTGCTTCACACACACACACACACACATATATATATGGGGCAGCTGTGCGTTAATGTCACAAATTCCAAACTTGAAATTCTAATAACTTTCTTACTCTTTAATAGATTTTTATCAAACCTTCATCAATATTTTTTATCATTTTTTCTGCTATTTTACAACAAGTTTTTCTTTAGGGTGAACTTCCCTTTTAAATAGGTGTACGTATTTCCTTACTTTTTTTTCTAATTCTTTATTTTCATCTTTTAAAATTATTTTGGTGTGTATCTTATGTAAACATGACCAATATTACAAGCTACGGTGTCACTTTCTTCCTAATCATCGCATGATATATTCTGTTTTGAAATTTATCTATATTTGATTTTACTTAATAAACTTGACTTACTTGAAGTAACTTTACTAACTTTGGTACCATTTACATCAGCATCGTGACACCGGCGGTTTTATTAATATGTTTTCTTGTAGAAGATCGGAGAGCTCCTTTTGGGATGTTTTGGTATTTTTTTCTAATTTGATTTTCCAACACAATTTACGTTAATCTTTTCACATATATGCCTCATTCGAAGGGCTCCATTAGCCAGCAAGTCGAAATGTTAATAAATATTCCTGACGCTACAGTCACGTGATAACTTGTCGTTTGGATTAAATGGTTGTGACGTTCTTCATTAAGCAATGCCTATTAACACAGGGCTATTTGTGCCCTTTTAATCTGATTTCGTGGGTGATGAATTAAATAATAACCTTCAACAGCTAAGCATCTACATACGGGTATTCCTAATTTCGGTCAAGCCTATAATTCTACAAAGGGATATCTCGTAACCCCAATCAAATTCCCTTTAGCTTGTATGAAAAAAAAATAAATGCATGTGATTACAACTGATAAATCTCATCACTATATATATAGTATATTGGTTCTTGGTGTTTGATCTTTTAACCAGAGCGATACTCGAATATCTGGAGGTACGAGAATAACCATTCCACTTCAAATTTTTACTAATGACCAGTTTTATTTAGCAACAACAATGCATATTTTATTATTCGTGATGTTAACGACGATGCAGGCATCTCTGATATTCGCGATTACATGCAAAAGCACTCACGCAAGCGCCACGCGCCACATATTGCAAATACCCTCGAATACGCTTTATTGCCAAAACACACACAATTTTTAAAAATGTGCACTATTTTTTTTTTAGAATAAGCTGTCATGCCGATTAAGGGTAGAGTTTTATCAGTCTCAAATTTGAATTCAAGTTTTACACACCTTGATTTATATTTCAAATCGTTTGCAAGTATTGTCTTAAAAGCATATAAGACAATCTTCCCGTCCGTTACACTCAAATTTCAGCTATTCAATCCAGAGGTTGACATCAACTTGGAAATGATAGAAGCTTCAATTTGTAATTTATAGTTTTATTTGATTAAAAATTCAAATTCAAATAAAGAGAATATTTGAAAAGTTCATTTTTTTCGAATAGTAATTGCAAAAGATACTCGCTTCCGTGTAGTGACATTGATCATTTTAATAGTATGTAAGTAAAAAAACTATCTCATCTTGTATTTCTGAAGACACTTTGGCATGTATTCTGAACTCGGGTTTAAATGAAACCCTGGTTTAAAGTTGTGGTTTTCATATAGAGAGCCAGTTGGGGCACAAACTCCAAACAGTACACATCAATTCATTAAGTCATACTACAATGTATAACACCCCGATGACACCCAAATTGTTCATTATTGTCTGGGAATGAAAAATGAAGTATTTTGAAGTATCTTTCTTCATTTTTAAAGCAAATAGTAAAGATAAGAAATATTTAATAGAAGTAGAATTTCTGATTTTTTGGGGGCCCCATAATTTTAGCAAAGAGTTAGACCGTTGGAATGGTATGATAAACTGATCACACTCTTAAGTTGAACCTTGTCATAACTCAGCTTAATTGAAAAATTAAATTAGGCCAGGTATGAAAGAATAATAAAAATTGTCATCTATAAAGAGAGTTTTAGCGATACATTAAAACGTGTATTTTGATCTGCATCATTTGCCTGTGGAGTGTATCAGAGCGCATCCCTAAAAATGACCGAAATCAGACGAATATCCCATAGGCTCCGGTACAAAATTTGCCGTTGAATATGAGAACGTATTCTAGTGCGCACGCGCGAATAAGGTGTGAAATCAAAGCGTGAAACGGCGTGAAATATACAACGCGTAGAGCACAATTGAACTCAATGACGTCATAATGAACTACATGCAAGTCGCATGTCAACGACCAAATTTGATCATATGAAGTGATGATGCCATAATGTGATAAGTGATATGACTAGCTCAATCATATTTATCCCTCTTTTTTAAGGAGGGGGGGGGGGTGGAGGGATAGATGATAATTATATTGGATGGCTTTATTTCATGGAATATTCCACTCGCGGATCTTCAGGGCCAGTATTCTACTCATTCATGGAAAATCTGCCCAAACTTGGAATATTTCTGGTAGTCCGTTCTGAGCCATCCAAAATGATATAAATATCTTTCGATAAATTGTGCAATGAGAATTAAAGAAATATAACCAAATCTTTAGCTTTAAATAGGTTATTAATATATTATTGAAGGCATAGGCCTAATGAGTTTACCAAATGAGAACAAATGAGTATTCAGTAGGGGACTAATAAGTAATTAAGGTTCAAACACGTTTGAACAGGACATATTTCAATGTGACAGATAAATTGCCTACAAATAGCATCCACCGATGGTGGCGCACAATAACATGAACTAATATTCCCAATCGAGTAAAAGTCCTTTTTTTTACCAAACAGGAAACAAACATTTTTTTCCTATAGTGTTCACAATGAATTCAATACTTTTACATGGCACACACAGTTTAAGAAAATAAAATTGCATCGTCGATGAATGAGGCATGATATTTTGAAGATAAATCATATTTCCAATTTTATGCGAACACAAACCGCTGTAGATCAAAGTATTATCGAATTCACCGTTAATGAAACAATTTCTTATCATAATTATTTTCTATCTTGTAAATTGGGTAATTGTTGATGTCGATGATTTCATATCTTACCCTGACAACTTCATTATATATGAATTATGGTCACAACAACAGTAAACAATAATAATAACACGATGCGAACAAGGACATTTTGATATATCAGTCATAAAAGAAAGTAAGATATTAAACCTTTGTATTATGATTTCTTTTTATTTTGGGACTTCATATGAGGCATCTTAAACCAAACGCACCCAGTAGATCACCTACGAATCCATTGGGTTTACACATATTTTCTGATTAACCCATAACTATCAGTTTCGAAGAATTTAAAGTCTAATACTTCAATTTATTTCTATCGTTACCAATTATTGCCCCAAAATAAATAAACAACATGATCGGGTTTCCTTAATGTTGGTAAGTTATAATGCTTCACAATAATTGATCACTGCCACTAAACATAGAATCCTGAATTATTCAACCTAAAACAGTACTTACCACGATGATATGGAATAGTATTACACAATTTCCTGATTAGTATTTGTATCTTTACAACCCTAGACGATCAATCGATCACTTTCTTGCCGAGTGGCTTCAAGTATCTACAGTGCGTATCAAAAAAAAAGTTTACACTTAGAAAAAATCCTGTAAAATTATATATTTGTAATATCCTGACGATTTTTCCACATTTTAGCATTGGTACAGATCCATTTAAGCAAATGACGATATAACTGTCGAAAAATATTTCCGCTTGAGTGAGCACCACTTACTTTTGAAAAGTTGGTGAAAAATGATTTGCGCAGAACTTTGAAATAGTTATGCGAAAAAAAGTAGACCTTAATCATGAAGAACACGTGGAAATTAGTTAGTAAAATTGATTTGAAGATATCTTTTACCTTTTTAAACTTGTTTCCTTGCCCAAACACTTCGAAGAGTGCATTGCGCCCCACCCCACTCCCCCACACACCGAGTCCATCGTGACGTTATTTGCTTTACACTGAGCTGTGATTTACATGAAATGGCTTAGGCTTGATTTTCATTTTGTTAATCATTGCCAAGCTTGGGAAAAGTGTGGAGAAACAAGTATTAAATGAAAAATCAAATGTAAGCCAACTTTAAATGATAAAAACTTAGTGAAAAATACTGGAGATGTCTGATATAAACTTTTGTTTAGATTCAGTTATATCCTCAGATCCAGCTGGCACAAAAAGGGTAAAGGTTGTGCTTACTAAGTGTTGAAATTTCAAATTTGGGCGGCAAAATTATTACAAAATGCTTGAATGTATCCGTTTTATGTCAATTGGTTAAAAGTGCTCGGGAAATTTATGAAAAATGCTTCGCAGGGTAAGTTTGATTTCGCCCTTTCACCTTGACACAGCGTGAAAACAAGCATTTCTGCGCAAACAGATTTCTGCCAGCTTTACAAAAATGGACAGTGCTCACTTAAGTGTAACATTCTGTCAAAATTTTTACTGTCATTGGATAGATGAGATCCAAACCCATAATAATATGTGAAAAAAATTACCCACATGTTGTATATTTGTTAATTTCCATGGCTTTTTCAAAGTGTAAACTTTTTCTTGATACTCACTGTATATTTCCTGAAACTACATATCGCGTGATAAGGAGAAGTTTAGGTATGCTAATTCTATGTTTACAAAAAGATAGTGCATGTATTAACAACATATTCGGGTTTTTAATAGTCTCTTATGACATAGATATTTGGTCATTCGCATCATTCCCATTTTTGTGTTATATACATAGATTTTTAGCTTATTGTTGCAGATAAATATACTTAAACATACAAATAAAAATGAAAATATTTTAATAGAAATGATTAAACTGATATGCACGAGTTGCCTGTTACCATCTCTACACCACGTATTAACCCTTTTTCGTTCTCAATGATTTTATTCCAAAGAATTAATTTGAAGAAAACTACTTTTTTGTGCCAGAAATTGCTATTCAGTTCTTAAATTTAGATATCACAATTTAATGAAATATGATCAATATATATAAGGCTAATTTTCTTTTCATATCTTTCTTTCACAGAACAAATTCATCAACCTCAACTGTTACTAGATAGACCTACGTCGCGGAGATTTTTACCAGCCGTTGACCGTAGATAATGCCTTCTACTAAGTAAAGTAGCCCAGCTTTAAAGGTATTACTCATTAAATGCTATTACTCACCTTCCTTAATTCCTCTCATTCTAGCCCTTTTCTCCTCTTCCTCTCAAAATAATCGTCATGCGTTCCAAATATAGGCATATTAACGTTGCTGAGTCTAATCTTCTTCCCCCTTCTGTTTTTATCTCTCTTATTCTTTCCGAATCCGTGCTTTTTCGATTCGCAAAGTCTCCAGACTCGCTTTACGCTTCTTTCATTGTACTTCATCAATCTACTTCACTTACCTCTATATCTTCCTACCTTCCCCCATAACATCATCTGCGCACTTTTTATTAGTCATCTCTCTGTAACTTTCCTTTGTTTTAATGTTATATTGCAGGTGATAACAAAGGATGTGCACTTTTCGTCTCTACTCTGAACCTAATTTAATCTGCATTTTCCATTTATAAGTAGCTGTCAAAATCTGACTGTAAATGTCTCACGTTATCGACCATGTAGATATCTTGATTTCGTATTCACTATAATTATCATGATTACCATTGAATGAAAATTTAGAATAAAAATTAAATTAAACAAAAATATAATTCTATACTGAAAACATGAAAAAATTGAGTTCAGTTTTTCAATAAACTTATGCTGTTTGTAATGCTAATGTAATTGTCTATGCTAATGATGACGACAACGATTCATTAAAAAAAATCATTGTCGTCATTATCAGCCACAATTCCCTATGATAATACAATTTTCCCACTGCCCCAATCATTGAAATTGAAATGGTTTATTAAGAAAACTTCATCGCAGCCGAAGGCTGAATTGCGAAATTCTGTACATGGTAAAATACGAAATATATACAATATCAATGACATGTAAAAGTGATGAAATAAATGTTATGTTGATATTAAAAAAGGAGTAGAGTAGAATAATTATTAGAGTCAAAAGGGGCCTAAGCTTTCGATCCTAGCAGAATCTTCTTCGGAGGCAAAATTACAAACATATAAGGTGGAACAACCATAATATAGACCACAGACATTCAACAGCAACACTGGAACAAGGAGACAAAAGGGGCATTAGTGAGAAGAGATGACCAATCAGGTTAATGAAGGGGATGAAAGAATGGAGTAGGCAGACACAAAGAGAAGGTAGTGTGAGTAAGGCCAAAGAAAGACCTCAAGCCAAGAGGGATTAGGATAATGAGGCAGGCAACATCAAACAGGATCTGGAACAAAACAGTGATAGAGGGTATGAGGAAGATATGAATAACAAGAGAATTAGTGAGAGGTGGGTCAAACAGGTAACAAAGAAAGGCATAATAAACTGGTGCATAAGAGTGGGGAAAAAGGGAAATAGAAGGGAACAACTGATAATGTGCAAAAGACATAAGTATGTATGATAGAGCATTAAACAAACTAAGAGAAGAAAGAAGGTGTAAAAATAAATCTGTAAGTATAATAGTATATAAATATATACAAAATGAAAAAATAATATATATACAAATGGTGTAACCGATATTGTAATCCGCTGGGTGTGAGGGGAAAAAACAGAAGACTATATAGTAGAAAAAATAATTATAGTATAATTATTGTATACATGGGATGACAGTAATCTTGGATAATTGTAAGCACAGTATGATTATATGGGAATAAAATCAGTAATTCATGTGCTTGCATGAATAAAATAAGAAAGAGAATTTATAAACAAATGGCATTTCTTTAAAGAATTGAAGATGAAATATGTCTGTGCCGGAATAAGGGGGGAAATAAAAAAAGATGTCGATAAGGTTGGTGAAACCATCACGGCGGTATCACAGTTACGATCACGTCATCCAGTCACTATTAACAACCAAAAGCAGATATCTACAATATTGCTAATGCCACCAATGCTACCGCCACCAGTAACATTATTACCATCAACAACAACAACATCGTCATCATCACCATCCTCATCATCATCATTACCACCACCACCGTCATTACCACCATCATCAGCATCATCCTCATCACCATCAACATCATCACCATCATCAACATCATCATCATCATCACCACCACCATCATCGACATCAGGATCATCATCAGCAGCAGCAGCAGCACCACCACCACCATCATCATCATCACAATCATTATCTTTAATCCTAAAAAAGTAATAGTAACACAACCTAAGTGACATGAACACCATCACACCGCAATTACCACTGCATTTCCACCATAACTAAACCAATTACTAACACATCACTGTCACCGCCAGAACTGTCATATGTACAGTATAAAACGTAACCAATTATTCCTAACCAATATCCTCATTGTTTATGCCATTAATAGCAAATCCACTATTAGCATGTTATCACCACATTATTACAGAAACCCTTACAGCCAACACTAATGTCTACACTTATGAATCATCATAATTACCATCCTATTCCAACACCACTTCCATCACTTCCACCATCACCACCACAAGATTATCTATCATCACCCTCGACATCATCTTTCTCCCTCCTCTTCCTCCTCCTCCCCATCACCATCACCACCACCATCATCACCAAAACACCCAAATCACAATCATCACCAACACATCAACATCGTCACTATCATCACGAACGTCATCGCAATCTTACTTTATGATATTCTTAAATCCAAAGGTATGGGAACAGTGTGCTCAACCCCAAGATCCACCACTGCCATTGAACCAATTTGTAACGAAACTCATTCCAAGGTGCTGCCAGAAATCAAGGAGAGAGAAAAGAAGTCGAACAGTCAGAGAAACTTCCACCACCCCACTTCCCCCATCAAATTCCAGCAGGAGAGTATTGACATTCCATCTGGGGATACACCTCAGAAAACTCAGGAGCTAGCCTGCTCTAAAGAACATATCGGTAAGCATCCCTCTTGCTAAATATTGTGTCCTGGGTCCCGTTGTCATACAATGGTACCTTGTATGGAATCCTTGATTTTGATTGCATGCTGATAAGCTTTATCATATCAGATACCATTGCATGGAAAAGTTACCATAACTGTAACTTTTATGCAACAGGGCCCAGGGGGTATTTCACAAAGATTTAAGTTTGACCTAGAGAGTCGCACTTAAATGCCGACGCGTAGGCCTACATGATATGCAACACACAATCTCATTGATCAATAAGCAGTAGTGCGCGTCCTCTTGACATGATCTGACCAATACTGTCATGCATTTTATACTACACGGACTTAGTCATTTAAGTGCGACTTTAAAGTTCACCTTACGATTGGTTCACGATCCGAATCTGGAACAAATCTCATTTTGCTCATTTTCTATAAATGTGAATGAAAAGTATGATTTTTTATATGAGGTTCAAATTATTTGACAGAATGCTAAGATAACCATTTTGGATGATTACAAGTATACAGTGCGTATCAAAAAAAAAGTTTACACTTTGAAAAAATCTTTTAAAACTATACATTTGTAATATCCCGATCATTTTTCCACATATTAACATTGGTACAGATCCTTTTAAGCAATTTAGGATATAACTTCTGAAAAATATTTCCGCTTGAGTGAGCACCACTTTCTTTTGAAAAGTTAGTGAAAAATGATTTGCGCAGAACTTTAAAATAGTTACGTGAATAAAAGTAGACCTTAATAATCAAGGACACGTTAAATTTAGCTTGTAAAATTGATATGAAGATATCTCTAAACTTTTTTAACCTGTTTCCTTGCCCAAAACACTTCGAAGAGTTCATTGCGCCCCACCCCGTTCCCCCACACATCGAGGCCATCGTGACGATATTTGCTTTACACTGAGCTGTGATTTACATGAAACGGCTTAGGCTTGACTTTCATTTTGTTAATCATTGTCAAGCTTGGGAAAAGTGTGGAGAAACAAATATTAATAAAAAATGACATGTAAACCCACTTTAAAAGATAAAAACTTAGTCGAAAAAATGCTGGAGATGTCTGATAAAAATTTTTGTTCAGATTCAGTTATGTCCTAAGATCCAGCTGGCACAAGAGGGGTAAAGGTTGTGCTTACTAAGTGTTGAAATTTCAATTTGGGTGGGAAAATTGTTACAAAATGCTTGAATGTATCCATCTCAGTGTTGTAGTCAAGGCTCAAACCTCCAAGGCCAAGGCCAAGGCTTTAATACCCAAGGCCAAGGCTTCAATACCCAAGGCTGAGGCCAAGGCATGGAAACCCAAGGCCTCAAAACCTCAAGGCTAAGGCCAAGGCATTTTCAAACTTTCAATATATGTAACAATGAGACAACAATTCTTAGGCGGCAGACATGACGCACAAGACAAAGTCTATAAAAGGTGTGAGCGAGTGAAAATTTTGACCCTTGTACATAAATGAAAAAAATTTCATGATAGATTTAGACATTATGTCATTAAAATAATGATATAGTTACCTTAGTTCATTTAATACATTATTTTTCTAGGCGATTTACATTGCAATGATTATTATTACCAAGGTGATCTGATCCTGGCATGACCAATCTCAACATACAGTATGTCTTTCTCTTCTCCCTGAGACAGGGGAGGCAGAACATATTTTTGTTTGGGGGAGGGGTCAAAGCTAAAAAATAGCATTTAGTGCAAACAGATATTTTCAAATGAGATTAACAACTGCATGAAGAAGTTGTGTGTTTTGTAGAATTTCAGTTCAGCAAAGCCCTTTTAGGTGATTTCTAATTGATAGGACAGATATTTTGACTTAGGCATTACTTTTCTGCAAGAATTAAAGCATAGCGAGCAAGCGGTTTTGAAAAAAAAACAAATCAATTCTAAAGTTGTAAAACTCGATTTTTGGTCAATTATTGCAATAATCACTGTTAAAAGGGCAGCCTTGCGAGATGTTGCCAGCACAAATCACAAGCTCAAACTTCTGGATAGTTCGTGTAATAAGAAATGAAAATGAAATATTCTGACCTGTTATGAAAAAGGTGTGCATCTTACTAAAGAATTGAGCGTGAGCTGAACTTTTTACTGACCAGAAAGGAAGCTGTTCTTGACTACATTCAGTGACTCATAAATAGGATACTTATTTCACCAATCAAATTATGCGAGCGCTAAGCGCGAGCTCCAAAATTTACAAATTTGATAATTCCAACCTGAAAACTGGACATTCTTAGCGTTTTTTGTGTGTGAACGGGAACAGAAAGAGAACCTTACTTAACAATAATTTATGCGAGCGCGATCCAAAAATTTGGTGATTTTGTAACCTAAAATGTATCATGTTTTACTATAAAGAATGTATTTCTTTTTGAAAAAGGGCATATTTGATTTGGAAAAAAAAGGTATTTTTTATTTTGGAAAACAGGCATTTTTTCCTACAGAGAATTTTTCGGGGGGGGGGCAAGAGTGCACAAAGCGCAAGTTGAAATGTTCAAATGTTGACCTGAAAACGAGTCATTTTTAGGAATCTTGTCAGTTTTGTTTGTTTATTTCCTTGAAACTAGTGAAATGAAATTCACTGTCAAACCATATGATTAAAAATAAGTAGCTTTTCTTTATTATTTTGTTTTGTCAATCTGAGACAATAGACCCAAAACAAAATATAAACAATTCAATTAGATGTACTGCCAATCAACTTATTAACTGATTTTGCAGTATTTTCTGCCAAACCAGCCTCCCTTTCTCTCTATCTCTCTTCCCATTCCTCTTTCTCGCCTGTTTAAAAAAAATAACAGGACCCCCCCCCCAGAGAAAAAAAGAGCGAGACAAGAAGTTCCACCACCAATAATAAACATATAAAAGGAAATTGATATCATTTTCTGAACATATTGTCACAATATATCACAAAATTAGCTTTTCTAATAGTATAAGGGTGAAAAATTGTGCTCCCTTCAATCGCTTTCAACTTTTTGGGGGGCAGAAATTTTGCTCTAGATGCCATGCTTAGCCCCTCAAAATTTTGGCTCATCATGCCATTGACATATCCTATTTAGAAATGACAAAATTGATGATTGTGTTCAAGTTAACCAATTTTTTTTCAGATAATCATTAAGACTTTAAACATTCTTGTTGGTCAAAGAAAATAATGCAAGGAAAATCCTAATGGAACCTTGTTATCATCCTTCAGAGTTAGCTATTTTTAAAGTCTGAAAATTGTTGTCGAAATTGTAGTCCGATCTGTTACAATTATTCCTGTCATAAAATCACTATAATCTTTATCATAATCATTATTATCATTATTGATATTGTCATTATCATCATTAGTCGTGATATTACAAATAAATTTTATTTTCATCACTTCTCTTTGTTATATAATTATGTGATGATAACTCTTGATAATTGATGGCTCTGCTAGTATATTACTACTACAGCTGCTACTACTGCTGACTGGTAGTATTGACCATTTGTGTCATTAGATATACAGAACAATTAAAACATTTATACTTACTTTTATAAAAGCAAATAAAAATACAAAATACAAAATGCCTTGAAAAAGCCTTGAAAATGCCTTGAAATTTTAAGGCTCAAAATCCTCAAGGCCAAGGCTTTGAAAAAGTAGGCCTTAAGGCCAAGGCCGAGCATCAAGGCACTACAACACCGATCCATCTTATTTCAATTGACCAAAAGTGCAAGAAATGTAAGAGAAATGTTTCGCAGGGTAAGTTTGATTTCGCCCTTTCCCATTGACACCGCGTGAAAACAAGCATTTCTGCGCAAACAGATTTCTGGAAGCTTTACAAAAATGAACAGTGCTCTCCCAGGTGTAACATTCTGTCAAAACTTTTACTTTAATTGGATAGATGAGACCCAAACCCAAGATAACATGTGAAAAAAATTCCTTCATCGTGTATATTTTTTAATTCCCAGGGCTTTTTCAAAGTGTAAACTTTTTTTTATACGCACTGTATATTACAGAATTCGTTCTAGTGAAGACACTACAAGTTTACACATTCCTAGAGTTGTGGGGGAGCTAGTTTCGATTTTTGCGGTCCGAAATTATGGAATAGTTTACCAATGTACCTTCGATCATGTACTTCTGTTGAATCGTTTAAAAGACACTTAAAAACATATTTATCTGTGTTGTACTGTTTTAATTGATTAATTAATTTTAATTGATTGAGCGCTATATGAGAACCAATTTACTATCATTATTATAATTTTATTGTTTTGGAGTAATTTTGGAATTAGTCTCAAGTCATAGCCAATCGTACGATAGCTATGACATCATTAAGACTAGATATGAAATTCATTTTCATAAAAAATGGCGATCATAGCATAGCCACAGATTTGAAAATAGGTATTAGTGCGATGTTAGAATATGAAATAGTAAGATATTCCGTGTCTATTCCAGTGAATGTTCATCCTAGCTTGGACATTCACAATTCAAGAAAGAATATAAAAAACAAGTTGTATTGAAATGAGTATTTCACTGATGCCAACTCAGTGTTTTTCAAACAGGCAAAAAAAACCCTTTAATTAATATGTTGTCATTAAAATGTGATAAATGACGAAAATATGTTTTGGGGATTCTCGTTCACATTCTTATCTCGTACATGATGTAAGTAGGTCCCCTATGTTGTTTGAAGTAGGTATGTGTTGTGATTGGGTTTAAATGATTTAATATTAAGATTGTGATTAAATCAAGAAACATTTTAATCGGTCTTAAATACCCATAAAAAAACAATTATCGTGTGCACATGTTCATATGTTCTAACAGATCCCTAAACACAGTCATACAACATAGAAATGATGTATTGAATTTATTCAATATTTTGCCATGACCATGCCTACGGTAGATTTGCCAGGAGGAAATTTAGAAAACATATTAAACTAACCATGTCATCACTATTTACAGAAGAGAGAAATTTGACAGTGAAGGAGAAGAATATTGAGAAGGCATCTCCACGTCCTGTCAGTGGGTCCAATTGGGAAGCGCTGATCAAAGAAGATTTCTTTAAAGCTGGGGTAGACGAGATCATGAGTTCATCTTCCAAGAAGAAGAATGAAGGTGCCAAGCGGTTCGCATCTCCCACTCATAATTGGTTCAGGAACCGGATCAAGAGTACTCCAGGGCGGATTGAGAGGAGGGAAGAATTCAAGCAGGCTCACAAAGAGAGCTCCACTACCAAGAAAGGAAAAGGTGAGATCTGTGTGTATGTTGTTGTTTAGCAGTAGAGTGTTTTGTCTAAATGAAACGTTCTGAAGAGCTGGAGATTGATTATTGGAAGGCGATAGTTGACTAGGTGTAGGATTTTGCTTCAGTTAACAGGACAAACCCTTTCATAGATTTTGAAATACTTATTCAAACTTCTGATTCTATTTCTTTGATTTCGATTCATTTTTGCGACATTTCTTTTAAAAAAATATGTTGACTTTTGATGATGTTCATTGATATCGATAGAAAGGACAAGTGAGTATCACCAGCCTTTCGGTATGACAAAAACCTATATATATTGTTAGTACACTGCAAAAACACCGGTGTTAATTTAACACCAGCCCGGTATCAACATCCTGTATCGGTCCACACCAGAGAAGCGTTGAAACAGCACCAGTTAATAATCATACCGATATTATATTGGTAATGTAAACATGAAATACAAAGTAATAAGGTTTGTATAAAAATGAATAGATCCTTAATTCACTTTAAGGAACTAACTATAGGCATATACACTCAAATATATAGGCTTATAGTTGGCACCTTCAAATAATTAGGAATCTATTCATTTTGAAATGAATTGATGTCATGATCTAGTCAGAGTGGGTACGGACACCACGTATGATGATCAGATTGTATGCGAGTATTTGCCCATAATAATTATATTTCTAAAATCCTCCTTTGAATAAAAATTATCTTTGAAAATATCTTATAAATTTCGTCCTGCCTATATGAGAATACAGTTCCAAGAGTCCCACATATCTTTTCTAAGCTAGCAGGAGGTAGAGCTCAATGGCATTTCAAGAAAAAAATATTCAAGCGCCATCTATCGTTGAATATCAACAGTATTCAACAATCGACTCTCCGAGGCGTTTTAATACATCACGTTACGCATTACATTTGTGTGACTGCGGTGGCTATTCATGTATGGAATGACTAACATGCCTGTTATTCATATAAGAGTACACGAGAACTCTCACATTTTTATCTCTATACTAGTTAACATAAAACACATTTATATCAGATCACCATCTGTAACTAAAAATATCCTCAACCGAGGATAGTTTCAATGATTAAACTAATATCACGGTAGCATATTCGTAGTCCTTGTATTATTTTAATTATATGGATCATGAACTTATAATCGTAATGAACATGATCTTAAAACTTAAAACTAGATTAACATGGTAAATATTCCACAGAGGCCAAGTTTTTTTCATGTAAAAACAAATGACCCAAATCGCTAACCGGTATACAAATAAATGTATCCCATTATCACCGAAGGGTTCCTTTCTGCATGTTCTGGGTCTTTGTGACCCGGGATTTAAAAAGAAATCGAGCCGTATTGATTAAGTAATATTGATAATTTAAAGACACTTTGTAATGAATTCATATTTGATTTAGCATTGTAATAATGTGGAGCGTTGTGGCCCAGTGGATAAGTTTTCTGACTTTGAAACAGAGGGTCGTGGGTTCGAATCCCAGCCATGGCGTAATTTCCTTCAGCAAGAAATTTATCCACATTGTGCTGCACTCGACCCAGGTGAGGTGAATGGGTACCCGGCAGGATTGATTCCTTGAATGCATGATCGCTGAAAGGCAGCTCGAGCTAAAGCCGGGGTAATAATAATAATAATAACAACGCGCCTCGGAATAGAATATTTCTAGATAGATGGCGCTATATAAATGCCTATTATTATTATTATGATAGTAATCATAATAATCGTAATTATAACAAAATGATGAGAATTATGACAATAATTAGCTAATTTGGCGTGATTAATCTGGTAATTATGTTTATATTTTCTTTTTTAAACCTTTTTTATGTTAAAATGTATATAAACTAATACGATTGACAAGGAAATAAAGGTAATTCGCGCTATTCAAAACTGAAAACAGTATGCTTTACAGACAGTGCATTCGAAATAGAATTCGGAAAAAAGGCGCTTCTGAATTTGCCACCGAGTACAGGAAACCAAGGAGTAAAAAGAAGTAAACTTTATGGAATTAACGACAGTTTTTCGCAACTTTGCACCGCTTTTTTCGCTTGATAACGCAATCTACTGCTTTAATCACATTGTAGTGGAATTGTTTCCTTCATGACCTTTACTTAAATTTGATAAGGATTGCGAGGAGCTACATTTTGGGTACGGGTATGGACTAAAATTTAACACTGATTATACGAATTATTACGCTTCTCTTCGAGTACGAGACAAATAAATCCACATCAATTGAGACTTTACTGTCATAAGGATGATTCTTGGTTTCTTTTTTTAAACATCACCCACCAACCTTAAATACCGAAACTTCCTTTGAAATAAATCATTTTACACTTTATTCCTTTCCAGATGACAATAAAGCATTGTAAAAGCATTGCCTTTTTCGACAAGACCCTCCGTTTTACTTTTAAATATAAATGTTATCTTCGGTTACTTTATTTATTGAATTGTGTTCCTTAAATCTAAGATTATGTTACATATATTTTTTTATGTCTTGCAGTATTTTCGACCTTTTTTATATTATATTCAACATATTGCGAAACGGAAATCAATAAATCAAATTAAATCAAAGTGTTGGATTTGAATTGGTGCCATTATGTTTTAGTAGCGCTTCAATATTTCCGGCAGTCGACTAACCGCCCTTTCACACGGTGAAAAAATATCATAATTTAAATTTTGATTCTAGTGAAAATAAGGCTAATCATTTAGCACGTGTGAAACCAAACTAGAACATGATTAGAACCACGAACGCTAATCACAGTCACGATTGCAATAATAATAATAATAGCCAATTTTATATAGCGCTTTTCCCAGAACTGCTCAAAGCGCTTTACAGCATATTATTACCCCAGTCATTGGATTCATTTCGATCCCGCACGAAAAGTGCACAATTTGCACTCCGCGGGAAGCATTCCTTGCGTTCGTCGTAGCCTCATAATGGCGCTAGCATATTCAAATATACAATATCTTTCGCATTCTACCGGGTACCCATTTAGCACTGGGTCTGGAGTGGCAAAGTGTGGATTGACGCCTTGCCAAAGGAACCTAGACCGCGATAGGATTCGAACGCACAACCCTCTGTTTACAAGGCGAGAGTCAGATCCACTACACCACGGCTCTTCCATAGCAATCATTATTACAGTGATTATTCAAGATTCATGTGTGAAAAGGCACTTAAAATGGACTGAAGTTATTTTCGCTCCTCATCTTCATGTAGCATATAGTTCTGTTCCGACTTTTCATACTATTTCATTGTTTCATGTTCAGTAGATCTCATTATAATCGCAGAGTTTTGTTTTACCATTCGCCAGATTATTATTTTTAAATCTCTCCAGTCTTTCTTGTTTGAAACGATTTAATTTGTAACAATTAGCAAAGACATCAAAGACGTAGCAATGAGAAAACAAGTGCATATATGTCTTCAAAACACTAAACTCAATTAGGTATATTGAAAGTTGGTGGCATTAAAGATTTGTGGAAATATATATGCTTCTTAAATTCAATTAAACTTGGCTTAGCTACCAATACTAACAAACGGAAATCTACTATTGATCATGTTGAGGTTTCCTGTCATGGATAGGATTAATTAGTCTAGCCATTGTGTCTATTCGGTATACTCTTTCGCACTATTCTTGACATTGATACACACCACGTTCAACTTAGTCCTAGAAAACATATTTCCTCTCTCTTATTTCTTGGATATTATTGTCACAATTACATTGATATTGTGCAATAGCATCAAATATCAAACATCTTAATAAAAGTTCAAATGAAATCATTTACATTACATCCAAATTGGACAGAGTTAACAACTTAATTGGATAATCACTTAAAAGTGTATATTTATCAACAATATAAACAATTTAAACACGTGAAATGAATAATAAAAGGAAGAATGATAAGATTTGATAATTCAAAACGAAAATAAAAGAAGATAATAAAAGAACCATGAATGTACAAATTAAAGTAAATAAACGTATATAAATACAATAAGTTGGAAAGTATTTCGAATGAGTCGAGGAATTTACATCAATTTTGGCGCCACCTGTAAACATGTTCATTAAAGCTAAAAATAAAACACAGCCGTGGTGCAGACGATGTGATCGATGAAACACATGCTATGATCTTTATGACTTAGTTTAAACGTTCATGCTATCCATTGGTAAGGAAAGTAGTGGCGTGTTTTCATTATTGATACCGTACATATGATTTGGTATCTTTTATCCGGAAACATCCAAGGGATGATATACACTCTTAAAAAAGATTGCGTAAGCATTTGCCCAATGGTTCATGCATATTATTTGCCCAAAATATGAGGTAAATTGCATTGTTTCATATTTTCACACAACATTCGATGATGTCTATTCGACACTGATAGTGAATTGACTTGAATGTATCTTTTGTCCGTTCAGGGGCCCGTTGCATAAAACTTTTTACTTGAAAAACTGTGTGTTAAAGTCAATGGCAGAAATCAGACTAACCTTAGTTTTCAGTTTTTACCAGTGTTTTCTCAGGTAAAAAGTTTTACGCAACAGGCCCCAGGACATTCGTCTCGGATTGGGTATCCAAATTACAAATGCATATTCTTAGGTAGAATGCTACCAAATTACATTTAGAATGATTGGAGTACGTTTATAAACTAATATATCTAATGTCATTACTCTACTCACGGTAATTTGTATTAAGCATGTAAGGGATGCAAAACATTAACCTATAAATCATAAATGGTAAGGAATGCTATTTCCTTTCGAATGAACTTACGGATCTAAGAGACGTAATTGGGATCCATAAGCAATGGGTGAGTTAGGAGAACGGACATAGTGGATGAGAACAAACAAAGACTGAGACACACATTGAGAGAAGAGTAAATATGCAAAGAGATGGATATGTAAATGTGATCAGGATAGAGTGGGATGATGCTAGACTGCTACAGGCACAGTCACACGGGCGAACCCGATTCCAAACCGACCGAAAATACATAACTGAAAATAACGTCAAATATTTCATCGGTCTGGAGCTTGTTTGGAGGATGTGACTGCGACATGTAAAAAGATGGATAAAGAAAAGATACTCCATACAGATTTGCTAGTGTTGGCAGAGGATGCTGTTGATTTGGGTAATGTCATCATTCTCCGTTTCAGGGGGGCGGTTTGGAGATGGGCTCGCCATGACTACCACAGTGTGCTCGGGTAGTATTCGTGATGATGCTCGGTACAGACAGCACGCACTGCTAGAATGAAACAACGAAAGAAACAGACAATGTAATAACATCAGAATAGTAAATAAAGTGAGTGTTTCATTAATCTGTACAATACCACAAATAGAGTGTCTTTCGACACCTTTCATCATTATCATTTAAATTGACTGGGATCATAAAAACAGACAATCGATAATGAATTTGTCTTTAAATATATTCCAAGTTTGAAAAAAAAAACATAACGTCCCGTAGATCACGAAAGATACATGTAATCAAAGTTATTTTAATAAATCAAACATGAAAAGAACAGTAAGAAGGGGGATAAATAAAAATTCTGGTAAAATGTTCCTTTGATTTTTTAAATCATTTTAGAGATACCATCATGCTGACATCTATCTGATTGGCTGATATCTCTACTGTATTATTTTCCATTACCATGGGAACTGAGCACATATTAATTCCTCTCCTGGTTTAGTTTTTTTAAGAATAAATTTCTTTGAAATCACCAGTCCTCGGGGGTTAAGTGTCTGAAAGAATTACAATCCATTATATACTGGGCTAATAATTGAGATACAATCTATCATGTCCGCGATTTTAGAGCTTTAGAGCGAAGCGCAGGAGAGATGAAAGAGTGAGGCCCTGAACGTAAAAAAAAAGCATGCGGAAGGAGACAATTGAAGAAAAAGCAGTGATAATGGTAAATCACTGATAGGCTTACAATTGGGAATTCGAGCAGAATACTTTTATTTGATGAAAGTGACCTATCTTTCAGTCTCATTAGGCAACAGAAAAAAAATGTCAACAATAATTTTGTTTAATTTACATACATGACATATATAGGGGATGTAGTAAGGGACAACATATAATATCCACAGTATTGAAAAAAGACTACACATATTCGTGACGTCAGTGTCAAGTCCTCATGTGAACAGGTGGTTTTCCCGCGAGAAATCATGGCGGGCATATTAGTAGCCTCACTGTCCATTTGGAGACCTTGCTATCATTCCATCTTGCCAATGAACGATGGAATAAAGCAAGTGAAAGTAATATAGTCAACCGGTGCGGCGTGCTGATGCAGCATTGATTGTGGCGCCCTTTTTATACTTGGATACAGGAACGAAGAAGATAAATCCAGTTCAAGATTGTCCTGATTAGAAGATATGCAGAATAATGCTGATCGGCAATGAAATAACGTGGGTGGGTGTGTGTCCATCCATGTGTGTATGCGGTGGGGTGTGGTAGGAGATGGCAAGCGGATGTTCCTTGTGAAAGAGTGAAATATATTTTTGAGAAAAAAAACTTTTTTTCTAAATCATTTTTCTTTCAAAACATTTTGCTAGAGGTTTATCATTTTAAATGCAATTAATTTTGTTTTGTGATTTATGTATTGAAGTTGAATAGATGAAAGTCCTTTAAATACTTTATTTACAATCCTTGAATAGTTTCTGACTTGATGCCTTTCGTCGTTGTTGTTTGATTACAAATCTATCAGTTTTTTTCATACACTGTGAAAAAATTGGGCAATATTTTACCCAATATTTTGCCCAACGTTGGGCCGATAGTCAACCCTACCAACTACTGGGCAATATTTTACCCAACGTTGTTGGGGCATTAATGTGCCCAACTGTTGGGTAATATTTTGAACTACATTTTGGGGGACATTAATTTGCCCAACTTTTTAATAAAGTTATTAACCCAACATCTGGGCAAGGCCTACACTCACTTCGTGTACCTGGTCCGTGTCGATCCGGAGACCTTATCCGAAAGTGCTTTGCATGCACAATAACGCTGCATACAAGTGCAAGTGCATATCTCAAGTGAGTGAAGCAAAAACAAAACAGCGTCAGATATATGTCATGTATGTAGGCCTATTCTGACAAATTCCTTACAAATTATGCTTAACGTAAAGTCCAAAATAAAAAAATTAAAAAAACGTTTAAGCAACTCATCTATGAAAGATTCAGCGAGGCTCCCCAGCCCCAGTCATCTAGAAGCTCCTCCATATCTTATCGACCGTGTGTAGCATGCTGCAAGCGCAACTCGTGATCGTAAAGTTTCGCAACATTTACCAGTCAGCAGGGCAATTACTAGCCCAACAATTGGACATCTGTATTTTGGCAGCGGCAGAGTAAAAATTTGCCTAAGTATTGGGCACATAATGCCCAACAAAACAATAACCAACGTATATATTACCCAACAAAAAATGACCAACGTAAATTTACTCTTTTTTTTCACAGTGTAGAAACGTTGAGAGTGGTGAAGACATGAGCTCGGTGACCTCTGTATCTTTTGAAACAATCAGTAAATTAAAGGAAAAATTGTTTGTTTGTGTATTTGATTTTTTAAGGGGGGAGTCTTATGCACATTGAAATGCAATAAAACAATATACGTAATACGAACCAGACATACAGTATAATCTATCGGGTAATCCCAAGTCCTTCGAAAGGCCATTTTCGTGTGTTTCGTGCAATATTAACGCCAACGGTTAAAACAATATTTGCACAATTGAATAAATCCAACATGTCCAAGATCTAAGAAAATCATAAAATTGCCAAGATTTCGCATATTTTGAGCCGAACTTGTTGATATATGACAAGTGTTCCGGGGAATCTGTCGCATGTATCATTTTTATCATCAGCTTCAAAAAGGCTTCTCCTCGTGTTTCGGGTGTTTTTACACACCATTGGTTAAAGCATCTTCTGCACAATTTAATGAATCGAAGATCATGATATTTGAAGCATTTTTTTTAATTACAATATCAAAGATAAATTCCAGTATTGGTAACGATCTCGAAATGACTTTTTACAGAATCTAATATAATGACCACCCAAGTGTCTGTTTGTATGAATAAAAAATATGTGCCAAAGGATTCTGGAAGAATTGTGTAATTGCTGAGAAATAAGTGAAATAAGCGCGGATTCGGTCACTTCCGTCGGGTCTGTATTCCAGCAATAATAATACACTGTCCCACGTGTGCCTATCTGTGTTGGTGATCTTCAGTGTGAACATTTTTCAGCGTAGATTTCAAGATTTCACAAAGTTCAGTTTATGTAACTTTACCAGATCTAGATCCTCGATGATATACTGACAATTAAGCCTGGTTTTACAGACTTTCTCATGAAATCAGTGTTTACTGCAACTACTGGCATTTCTCTTTAAAGTTCAGACTTTGCATACATTGCTTGACAATGTGTCCAAAATAGCATTTCATTCGGGAAATCTGTCGCATATATCATTTCACCATTCATTGTGACACATTAATGGGCCTCGTAAGGTGGCTTTCACATTTGCTTGTGCGGTCATTTGCGATCATTTGGTCACATTTTACGTTGCACAACACAGGCACTTGCACGGTCATGAGCGGTTGCGTTCATCGTAGTTTGAGTGGTAAGTAGTTGTAATCGCTTACAACGTGACTTACCACGTACCAGCTCTGCAACGTGCCAGCAAGTTCGGATGCTGTACTAACGGGGTACCAACATGCTCGCGTGTGGTGTCCTTGCTCGCTGGTAAGTTGTAAGCGTCTGCAAGAGGGCCGGGTGAACGTTGGCAGCGAAAGTTCCTCATGAAGTAAAAGTGCTACGTGGTGTCTGCGCCCTCCCAAATCCGTATAGAAGGCTGTACCCACCACGTACGGATTCCCAAATTTTGTCCATTTTTTATTCAAGTAGACAGCAGGCTCTTATTCGTCAGCAATTTGCGAGAACAAATGTCACTCTGACCGCCTTTCATATATCATGTTTTAAAGAGTGGAACAATTTACCTGTTGATATAAAAAATAGTAAAACTCTTTTCATGTTCAAAAGATTATCCAAAACTTATTTTCTTGACAGATTTTGATTATTTTCCTTTAATATGTGTTTAAGTTAATGTATTTGCATTTAAGCTGATGACCTACTCAGAATCTATGTTTAGCATGTATATGTGTGGGTGGATGTGGTTGTGTGTGTGTGGGTTTGTGTATATATGTGTGTTTGTAATAGTTTTTTTTCCATTCTATTTTTAGCATCTTAACCTTATTATACATTTTTTCCCCTCTTTCTCCTTTGTATCTTGTAGATTAGTATATCCTATGTTTTATGTTAATAATCAATCATAAGTATTCCAGGGCCCTACTCACAAGCTTTGCTTTTAAAGGGGTCCTAAAACCAATTCGTATATGCTATAGTCTGATTGATGTATGTTCATGTACTCATTTACGTTGTATGTACATCTATTTTGATTATGATGTGATGTTTTTGGTTTTGAATAAATAAACTTGAACTTGAACTTGAACTAAACTTGAACATGTATGCAGATGAGAACTGGTCGTAGTAGAATTGTTCTTACAGTGGACACAGAACAGTTAATCATGAGGGGTTCAGAATGAAAAGTGGAAATTTGAACAGTATAACTTAAAACAAATTCTTGCAAAAATTGCACTGGCATAACCATGGTGACGCGTTCAATTTATATCAAGGGTAATTCATGTTTGCCTTTACAACATGTAATGGAAATATGGCTAAATGAAAAGTTAAGTGACAGAGGATTCCCCCCATTCTGCTTTTCACTTTGTCGGAACAAATATAAATTGGTACAGATAAATACGAGGTGCATGTAGTAGAAAACATTTTTGTATCATGTTCGTTCGTTCTTTCTTTTTCTTTTCTAGTATATTCTAGCTTCTGCGTACATAACTTTCACACACTCACAGATCTGATGATCTGATGGTGTCAGTGGCCGATATATGGAAATGCCATGTATTCCATGATTAGTTGATCCAATCTGTAGTGTACAGTTTCCTACGATACATAATTATTATTTTGTAGAGGTTTCCCTCGGATGTATGATCGTAAGACCATATTAGGTCTTTCATCAAACACATCTCACAGAGCATACCATAAATCAGCATTGAGTATACATTTGTCATGATTGTCTCTTGTGTCTTTGTCAAATGTATACATCGTTGGCACCCCCCCCCTTAAACCTCGATTACTCTTTTATAAATTTCTTGTCACTCTATTGTCTTTTGTAATGACCGTCAGTCCTTTCATAAATCTATTTGATATCCATTAGTTTATAGGTTTGATTTTTTAGAAAAAAAAAGAAGAACGGATTTAATGGTCTCGATATGTTTATTATTTTTTTCATTGAAGAAAGATGCTTGTCATTTTTTATCCAACATTTATAATAGCGTTCTCTAAGGCCCGTGTCATAATGAGAGTATTGTAACCTTTTCATTGTGGCATCTTCAATGTTAACATACCTCAGCAGCCAATCACAATCGTAGCAATCAATCATTATGGTCATTGGGTTAAGCTTGTATTATGTTCAAAACATTAATGGAACAGCGAGTTTGGGGTATCAAATGACAATGTCCATATACTGTTAGATGTAGGCTTGGTGCAGAAATGTCATTTGTCTTGAATGATCTCCGTAATAGCCTATATGGCTACAAACACAAAGCTTCTCCTTACAAATTCAGTCAACGGGATATTACAATAAATCATAACCTGTTATTTATCGTATTTGTTGGAATCGTATACGCGTTTTGCATGTTTCCTTCTTGACTTCGAAAAAATACCAGATGTTTTATCTTAATCCTACAAATTAAAACCTTGACAAGTAACGACTAATTTCAACGCTTATTGTTCGATTTAGAAATAACATGATACGTTGATAAAACCACAATCCTGCATGTAGTAGAGAATGCAAGAACGCGACATAAATCAATGATAATCGACATAGTAAATCATATCAGGGTACACTTAAATGCAATGTAAAAAACAACATGCATTGGATTTTTTTTCCAGAAAATCAAATAAGTATGACGTACATAAGCATGATAAGAATTATGAAATGTAAAATGAAAAAATTAATATGAATTGAATTTGAACAACAAGACAATGAAAAGTTTTTTAGTCTCATAAAATAAGTTATTGAAAAAGTGTTACTTAAGACAATGATTATAAGCGCACATGATGATGACCTCATATTCATAATTATGATCTTCCTAATTAAAACAGTTTGCTCTTTTTTCTCGAATCTATCGATTTATAGGAAAGAAAGGAATAATTATGAAATTTGCCATGCAGATGAACCGTTTAATTGTAATTCAAACGAATACAACTACAAATATTCTCAAATAATTAATGTTTATTTTGATGAAATCAAACATTTTACATTTTTTAAGAAGAAAATGAAAAAAGGAGAGGAAGATGGGGGAGGAGAGGAAGATGGATAAAATAAAGAAGAAGGTAGAGGGGGAGAATATGGTAAAGCTGATGGACATGATGGATGAGAACTACGAAACTACGAAAACTACGAATAACATGAGGAAGAAGGGAACATGTTTTACATTCTCACTTTGACTCAAAGGGTTATTTCTTCGACGCACAGTTCGCACGCTTGATCACATAGCGCATTCTACGATGCCCTTTGCACTAGAGCATAGAAATCGACTTGGCTAGCTGCACGCGACAGCAAAGAAAATCATTTTATTTCAGTGCTTGCACTTGCAGTTGTGCGGACGCGTTATGTACACATCACCACTACTAAACAACTATACTTAATGGGATCGTGATAGGCATTGACTTCGTCTGCTTCCTTTGAAGGATGTTTACACCTGTATCTTAGTACCGGGTTTTTCTTGTTGATGAACCAAAATGCTGATGGAATGAGTGTTGTCTAATCTTACCCATAGAGCTATTATCATTAAACCACATGTTATGATGTGATCTGCAGGGAGAAAAGCATAAGAAGAGGAAAGGAGCACTTCTGAACGGAAACTTATACCGGGATTAATACTTGGGAAGCTATCTCCACATTTCACATTATCGCCCAGATAGAATAGCAGACGACGGATTTTTGGTGGATTTTTCTGTGGCGTTTCTGAGCGTCTGGGTGCAATATCAGTTCATTTTCTACAGGGAGTTAAACCGGCCATCTGTAACTTTGTCTTGGTGCGGGATATCGTGCTTGCTGACGGGGAAGATGAGGGCGGGAGACCCTCCACCGCCAGGGGCTGAAAAGGGGCCCATCCCTGAAAAAGGTCCCATCAAAGAAGGGACGCCCCTCCCCAGTCAGGCTGATAAACAAAAGGAGTACCGACAGATTAGAAAATGTAAAAGTGCCACCTTCAACATCGATGGATACAGTTACACTATAGGTTAGTTAATTCATTTTAAGGTCTTTTTAACCTGAATGTGATTTTTGAGGAAGCATAAAATCCATATTTGTTTCTTGTTATTTTTCATGATAACAATGATATAACATACATGCCACCGCAAAGATTTTGGCGTTGAGTACTTTTTTGCTCTTTTATCATGTTCATCATTCTGGTTGACGAACAGAAGATGTGTCTGGACACGTGGTGCACTGCGAAAACGTCGGTATTAATTCAACACCAGGGGCCTGTTGCATAAAACTTTTTACCTGAGAAAACTCTGGTCAAAACTGAAAACTAAGGTAGTCTAATTTCTGCCATTGAATTTAACACAGGGCAAAAACTCTGGTAAAAACAACCTGAGTTTTATCAGGTAAAATGTTTGATGCAATGGGCCCCTGCCTGGTATCTATATCGGTCCACACCAGAGAAGCGTTGAAACAACAACAGTTTATTGATTTAACAGTAATTTGTGTTCTTAAATTAAAGATTTAATGTTAACCGAACGCCAAACCGGTGTTGGTTTCCACTCCTCTCTGGTGTTGACCGAATAGATACCAGGCTGATGTTAAATTAGCACCGTTTTGCAGTGTACTAATAATCATGGTATGGGTACTAGTGTGAAGCATTTCCCTACTTTAATAAGGGGTTAAATAGCATGGAATCACATTGATTGGAGGTTTGCCAAGTTTGAAAAAAGCAGCTTTAAGAAGCAACGGTCAGTTATGAATAATTTCGTATATCACACTTGTCGAAATGAATTGATATTTCATTCATTTTTGCCTATACGAAGCATGTACATGCCTGTGTATAGGCGAATGTATAGGAGTGTATGCGTTTTATGTGGATGTGTGGGTGTGCGTATGTGTGTGTATATCTACAAAGCTCATATAAAGTTTATTTACAGTATTATTGTGCAATGTTGACGAATTTGGGACTCAACCATATACACAACGAATCATATTCAGTGAGAGTGAACAATCATAATTATCAGAAAATGACAGTGCCATAGAAACGTCATCCTGTTATGCGTATCCAGTCATGGTGTAAGGACATGTATCGGTTATCAACATGATTAATATTTTGTTTCACTCACCGTGTAAAATATTAATTAATATGCTTACGTTTCCCGGTTATATGGCATTGTTACTAAGGTGATTCCCCCCCATGTTAGAGTATGCCTATTTATTATTTATATGTTTATAAATTTTCAACTTTTACACTGTTTTAATATATTCCTTTCTGGCCAATTATTTGATACGTGCAAGAAAGAGGATACAATTTACAGGTGCAGTATACGAACAGTAACTTTAATATTGAACCTTGGTATGGTGTACAAGTAATTCCAATTATACGCATCTAACTGCTTCTCATCCCTTGGTGTCTATTTATGTGCTTTTTAAAATTAACAATTAATTCGGCGACCAGGCCAATCCATGCGTTACACTGTTATACGGTTAGCTTGTCTAAATGGTACTCTGTATTGATTTTCAGTGTTTTAATTAAGTCTAAATGAGCTGTGCCCCGGGTGGAGATAATGGCCTATAGAATTAGCTCATAGATCACGTGACGTTCTATCAAACGAACGTCATCAAAGTCTACGATGCGCCAACTGTATTACTCGCGGGGTATGACAGAAAACATGATCTATTCAATCTTGTTAGGATATTTTTAAGTTAGTCATTGATCATAGCTGCATCCTTTTCGCACACTTCTACACTTTTCTTTATTTAAGCTATCGTCGAAATTAGATCATAATTTTGAATGGATATGAAGTATTTTAGTAGTTTCCGGTGAGGTCTCCTAGCTGATCATACTTGAAATCAAGAAGTTTTTGGTCCTCCGAACATGCATCAAGGTAGATGTATTGAAATACTTTTGACCTAGGCATTATTAACTAGAATATTAAGTTACTATTTATAGTTCATAATCGTATGAGACATATCCTGCATGGTATACTGTTTCGGTGCTTTACCCACCTACATATACATAGGCCTTTTATGGAATGAATTGGCATATTGTTAAACAAAACAAAAAAAATGGAAATCAATTATTTAGTCATATAATCGATTTTGTAGATGTATCATAGGAAAGAAGCTCTGTCATGGGTTGAACGTCTTAGCTCCTTTTGTTGAATACTTTTACACCGACATGACCAGAGGAAAGCTTGATCATGGTATCAGTGATGAGAATGTGCATTGCAGTATAGATGCAACTCTGTCTCTTCAGTTACTTTGTACTTCTAAAATAAGCAATTATTGGACTAATTAATGGACATGCATGGATATATGAAGCGTTTAAGTCTCAAATAGCAAAGTTAATGTAGTGATATATAGAGCGATTGGAAATATCGGATGTCGATAACTTTATTAACACTATTTGCATTACCTTCTTTACGGAAAGCCTTCAAACAGTGAATGAATGATAATTTTATTTGTAGCGATATATGAGGAATACGGAATGACGTTATGCAGTACCTAATAATAATTTGAATCTGAATGAATATGATTATTGTCATTCATAATTTAAAATGGAGAGAAGTATAAAATGCTGGAAATTACAAAATATATATTACAATACTCTCACAAATGGCAGAACACGCCAGCGTACAGGCACTTTCTTCATTAAGACTGCATTCAGCATTCAAAAAGGCAATCATTTTGCAGGTTATCTCTCTTCCTCTCCCTCCCTATCTCTTTCTCTCTCTCTCTCTCTCATTATCTTTGTCTCTCTTACTTACTACGTAAAATGGCACTGGTTGACACACATCATGTTTGTCTCATTGTACTAAGCCTCCATAATATTCCCCGAGCATCTCTTTAATCAACTTAAGTACCCTGCCGGTGAAATCTGGACAATCATAATGGATGATGGTATCAAAGAAACAAAATACAAGAATCAAGTTCTAATTAGTTCTCGTATCGACCATTTCAATATATGTGGACAGTTCCAAATTTGAGAAATTTTCACATCATGTTTCATATAAAAGCATGTCATAACAGATCAACAAACTTTGTAAGTCTATAATTTGTAACAAACTTCTCTCCGAAGGCTTATTTTGCTCTAAAGCTAGAAAGATAGTATATCCCGATTTTCATTTCTGTGCAAGCATTATACATTTATTACCCCTCTATATGAAAAAAAAGATTAACATGTTACCATACAAATATTAAGCTAGAACCCACTACATTATCATTCAGTAAATTTTCATTCTTTTGTCAGGGTGAATCAGACAGACACACGGTGTGTGTGTGCATATTCTGTTACCGCCAATGCATTGCTTTTTTTTATACGAGGTCAGCAAGGCGCCATATTGGTATAGCTTTACGTTGATACGTCAATGCGATTACAGAGGGTAAACTCAACGGACTTAACCCCAAAATATGACCCTGTCACATTCACTAAACGTGGCGTGATCCTGTTTCAGCTATATATTATGAGAAAGTATTCAATTCTTTGACCCACTGACTTTTTAATCCAAAACAGAATGCAATCATTTTTAAATCAAGACGTTTTCAGTCCAACGAACATGTAAATAAATATACATTAAGTATGATTCAAACAAGCAAAAAAAAAGAAATAGTATATAATCGACTCTCCTAGTTGAATATCACCGATTTGTACATATTACTCTTTTATGAAAATAAGTGAAACTGTCATTTGTTTATTTACTTTTACATCCGACTTTCAGCGTTATGCTTGTTTGATTTTTTTAAAATTCAAAATCATATTTTTCCTGGATGGGCTAGACCTTTAAACTTCATTGCTGATTATAATCTTTAGCAGTCAGTTACTAAAGTATAAACAATATTATTGTAATACAGTGATAATTATTGCATGTGAAAATTTTACCTTGATTCTAAAGGCAATACCAACAACTGTAACTCATATTCCCAATTCTACTGTCACAGTACATGCATTTTACAAATGTGTAATCTGGAAGAGTAACGGATACTATTTAAACAAAAGTAACTTTGAATGTTTTGTTTTTCAACCTATTCTATTTTACTTACAATTTAGGACATTCAATGTTTACTTTGGTTTTTTTTTATTATCATTTTTGGGGGTGGAATATGAGAAGACTTTATGAGGGGCTACCATTAGTTCCATTAGTAATGAAGCATTCGTATTCCTGATGATTTCTAAGTATTCCACACATTGCTACCATCTTACTGACCAGCACAATTACCATCTGGTTTCTTCAGTCACTTCCTGCTTTCTTCCAGAAGATGCAGATGCTACCCTTCTAAAATCAGCTGCCAAATCGGCTCTCCCCAAAGCCCATGAATAAAACATTCTCAGACGATCCACTTTCTTTCCTAGGAGGGATTACTTCTTACCGCTGTATGAAGCGTTCTACTCCTATTGATGTCTAATCATAAATATTGCTCCTCTTTGCCAATTCCCATAAAAGCCCAATTTGTATCGTTTCACGTCTATTGCGTATACTTCGAGCATGTCGAGACAACTCGGAGACTCGATTCCATTACATTTGGTATATTCAGGTAATAGTCAGGAGGGCTAAGACAGTAAATAGATGCGCCTTTTGATAAGCACTAATGTCATGTGCATCATATTCTGCTTCAGAAAAAAAAAACGTTTACTGTATATGTTGGAAACTCCCATATCCTTCGTCAGGTCCCCCGCTTAATCGTATCCTAATAATGGCACAAAGTTTGGTTTCATCGATCCAAATACCATGACTCCGATAATACATATTAACATTCTGACATCCGAAACTCATTTAGGACATAACGAACTTTAAAAGCAGCAGCAGTCATGAGATTCGAATATACTCCTTAGAACCCTATAGATTTAAGGGTTTTCTACAGCATACGATGAGTTGGCCGTTTGTTGAGATGTGCTATCCTAAGTTGACCTTTACTGGTATAAAAGTACACAATATAAATTTACATTGCACTCGTAAGGGGCACATGCAATCATGGTAATAATGTCAAGGAAATGCTTGATTCCTAACATGAAAAAAATGCGGTTTAACGATAGCTTAATAGAGTCATTAAAAAAATTGTCATAATTTGGTTGCGTTTGATTGAAATATATCGCTAATTTTCAAGCCATGAAAATGTATAATGCAGTCAACGAAGGACAATTGTGCTTCTGTTTTCGGGATGTTGGTGATTTCTTTATCTTGATTCTTTATACCGGCTCATACCACTAAGTTTATTAGGTTAACATGTCATGACTCTGTTCACTCGTTCTCACCTTCTACATTTTCTTTCAGTCATTCATTTTAAATCTGTCTACTCTCAGTGGTCTCCTATCTGTTGGTTGCATCTCCTGATGTCTCCCATTTTCATCCATTCTCTCCCCTTTCCTGCCCTTTCACTATCTTGTCTATCATTCTGTTTACTCTCTTTTTATTGATCCCCGTTGTCCCTGACCGACACATTTCTTTTCAAGGACCAAACTGGTTGAACCTTACTGACGCACGTATTCGTTTCCAACAATCAATTCCAATTTGTTAAATTTCATAGGCAGGTATACCACCAATCCTAGACGTAAAAGATGCTACTGGATGAAATCAGATCAGTCACAGAAAGTACGATCCGCTCCCCCCCCCCCACCACCTCTCCCTCTCTCTTTCTCTCGCTTCCTCTTTATATCTCTCTCTCTCGAGAAAAAAGGCCTGGGTTCCGTAACACAAAGGTTAGCGATTGATCGCTAATTTCAAAGAACAATTCTGATTGCTTCATAATCAGTCTACTTAGTTAAAATGCACATGCAACGAGGATCTTGATTGGCCATTTCATTTAGCGATTGATCTCTAATCTTTGTGTTACGGCGCCCAGGTCACACCGCCCGAGCGTTGTTGGAGCGGTCGTGGAGCGGAGAGAAAAAATCATCACCGCTCGCTACCGTTCACCATTTTCGATTTCGATTGTTTTTATTTTGTTTGAGATTTTTCCCCAATTTTGTGAACGAAATTCGACCCTCTCTCCCTACCGCTCCACGACCGCGCCAAAAACGTTCGGGCGGTGTGACCAGTTCTAAAGGGATGATCAAGTTCAAAAGGAGCCACCGTTGTACACGAAGCACCAGTTGATTATATTTTCATACACCAGAGTGGTAGACTATATACTCTCTTTTATACTTCATTCGTCATGTTCGTACCTACTTAAGCACATGCACTGGTAATATTTTAACTTGTGTTGTCCTTCCTATCACATCATCAAATCTCCTCTGCGCCTAAAAAGATGCAATGTGGTTCTTATTATGTTCAATTGTAACCTCCAATATCGATGAACCTTACGTGCATTCTTCTTTACTAGGTATAAAGGACTCTTAGTAGATTTAAGGTCACTCTCTTTAAGGTCACAACCAACTCTTTAGATTCTATGCTCTTGTGAAATGCTAAATCACATCAGTCATTCCACGCTCTTACACAGTAAAAAAATATCACGCTATTTGATTTCGTCAATCTAACGGCAACTTGTTTAATCTTTTACACGATTGTTTAAACTTTTTTAGAAATTCTTCAAACATGTTCAACATTTTGTTAAAAAAACAATAGATGTTAAAGTGACTGGCTTTAAACAACCTACTTAAAATTTAAACAGCATTTTTACAATGTATTTTGCTTAATGTCTACGTAATATACCATTCGTTATTGCAAAAAAGAAGGACAGACGTACCATAAATCCCACCTAATAAATGTTATCTTTGAATATGATTTCGAGAAAGCAAAAACATTTTGAATATGTTAATATTGCCTAGTTGAATTGAAGGAATTTGAAGTCTAATTTTTCATTTAATAATTTTCCAGTTATATATCGTAATACGTAATAACAATATTACGTACGTATCTAGAGTAAATCAATCATAAGAGAATTATGTTATCAATTGAATGGTCTCAGAACACACCTCTTATAGCATAAACTTGGGTCGAATGAGTGTGTAATGGTTGATTAAGACATATTTAATCTTATTCATTAATATACCTTTGTTAACATATTTCTATCCCGTTCATTTCTTCACTTATTCTGCTGTTTATTCAAAATTCATATTCATAAAGCTCATATTTATTTAATTTCATATACCTGTCATGGTCTGGTATTTCATGTACGATGGCTCATACTGAGGATATCAAGTGCTATTAACGTATAGCTAAGAATCTTGACACCACCATGAGTCATGTCTCATAAACACTCACGAAAAAAGCCCACCACGTCCCTTTGATGAATATGATATAAACTGAATTTTCACACTTTTGTTTCATTTCTGTGTCCGCAAGCACGTGTGAATGTTGCAACACATAGCAAGTTTAGAAAATTACTTTAAAAATTCTTCAAAAATCAATGTAACCTTTTTCATGTTTAATTCGAAACATTAAAAGAAAAGTTATGTTGATACGAGTCACTCACTTTCAGGGAATTGTAGATCTACTGAGAGCTCCGTTGATGATATTATCAACTAAGTATTAAAGCAAAACTGTATAAAGTAAAAAGGAAGCCCCCATTGCACAAATACACTACGTTGATGTTGAGGTACTCCGGGCTGAAATTGATTACCATTTAACATAAAGAGTAAATTTACCGAGTAAATTTTTGAAAATGTCATCAAAATCTCATGACAAATAAAAAAGTTATTAGATTTTAAAGTCTTGCAATATTTTGCAATGCAGTTCATTGATTTTGAACTTATAACTTTCTTTTTCTATTGAATTACATGTTTGTATACAATACTATGTTTGTAAGAGACATCGCTTTCTGCAGTGGCGTACCCAGGATTTTCCAAAGGGGGGGGAATTCGTCCGCCAAAATATTTCACAAGCAAAAAAAATGGTCTTCAACCACTTCGTACCAGAAAAAAATTGACAAGCAAAAAAAAAAATAGGTCTTCAAGTTTAAAACAGAGGGTGACTTGTGGCTCGTCAGGGATCAGTTGTGACTCGTCAGGGGGAGGGGGGGGGGGGGCAGTGCTAGTGCCTCGCTGCCTTACCTGGAGTTGGAAGGAATGGCTTGCGGGTTACAGGAATTTTACATTTCTTCCAGGCAACTCCAGGACTGCATCGGGGGAATCATTTTTAAAATTATGTCATACTCTGTAATGCCATCATTCTATGGTTTTGTTTGTTGTTTGAAATGACGATTAGATAATTATAACATTAATTAAGGCAATGTTTTGTTTATTTATGATATGATGTTATTTTGTATTATCATCTATATAGATCGTTATAGCCATACATTAAAAACCCGTAATATACAGGGCATTTTAGGAGATAAATAAAAGTCATATTTCGCTCGCTACTCTCAATCCGAGACCAACGAGGGGAACATTTGCCATGTTGCCCTCCGCTGGCTTTGTCCATAGGAATCCTGTACATAATAGAGGGCAATATTGGCCATATTTCTGCTAGTGCGCTTGCGCATGCAGGGAGCCGATTTTGATCGCTATAATTTCAGTATTGAGCATGATCGGTTCATCACGGACGGACATTTGATGGATTTTGAAAGTTTTGAAGGCTTGTAACAAATTAGGAATAAGATGAACAAGGTTCCTTTGTGTTTTATAGTGAAGGGTAGGACAAAGTATGCTGAATGATGAAAAAAGTTTGTTGCCATGGTTACCTACAAACATAGGTATCCACTAAATGTGCCATATCACGGACGGACATGATAGAAATGTGGTTTTTAGAATTTTTGTACATTTTTATTGTTTCTATCTAAACAGCTTTACATGGACCAATAATTGTTAATGAAACTAATACTTGGGTATGTTAGCTTCTATGTTCAGCATGTTGAATTCTTAACCAATATCAAACTTCTGAGAGAATTGCAAATATTTTCCATCACGGACGGACATCTCGGACAGACATCACGGACGGACACAATTGAAATACAATGGAAGTACTCTGTAAGAAGTTCTTAATACTTTTTTGGGTAAACAAATGCTATTGTATTGATGATTTGTACATATTTCAATAATATTAAACAGTATTAGTTGCACAATCAAGTTGCTACAACTTCAATCAAGTTGCTGCAACTTGACTTAAGATGTAGCAACTTGATTTCTATGCTAGACGCACAGTATAATCTAGACATACAATTGCTCTATAAAACAGTTCTTGTCAAAATCAAATGTAAAGAATATTGTCTTTTTAAATTGTGTAATACTAGTAGGTTCAAAATCAACAGCTAGTTCATTAATGATCATGTTGATACAAGTATTTTTATGATCACGATGATTTTTAGGCATTAATTTTCCAAGAGCAAAGATGTTTTTTTAAGGTCCAAAAACTAAATCTAAAAGATCAACAGGTCGCTGATCCTTATGCTTGTTTGTTGGATCAACACTTGTCAGGGGCTCTCTTTAAATCCATCTTTTGCACATATCAAAGCGGAGACACTCCATAACATCAACAGCCCTCATGTATTTAGGCCCTGACCGAATCCAAAATTGAAATTGATATTCCAATCCAAAGCTTATTAAAACTTCTGAACACTGCAGTGCAAGCTTTATGCATTTTCACAGTTTACCAGATAAGCGATTTGCTTGAAATTAGCTCCAAAATGGACTTCGAAAAAAGGTATTCATGTAATTTTCACAAATCTCACTGTGATGTCATGTTCTGTTAGAAGCATTGTGAATCCATAGATTTGTACATGGAAAAATTGATTTTTCTGCTTAGCAGATTATGCATTGCATTCTGCTTCTTCTCCAACACTTTCTGCAAGCTTGAATTGATGAAATCTACAGCTTTGGACCTCACTTGTTCTTGCCATACTTTGTTTCCCGCTTTTTTGGCATATACATGTACATGTAGCTTTTCAACTCTATCTGCATTCCAAAGTTTAACAATTTTTCCTGACAACAATATAGCCCCAATAACAGCCAAACAAAGATATCACAAAAAAATGTGAAGAGTTGTAGATTTATTCCATTTGAGTTCTGAATAATTCTCAGAGCCATTTTTCACTGCAATTAGAAGCTAAAATTAAATTCATAATCTGCTCAGCAAAGTTTCTCATTTGCATATATGAATCTTTCCACAAGTATTTCACTCGTCCGTCCGTGATTAAATTAATGTCCGTCCGTGATCATTTTTGATTGATTTATTATATACATAAAATGTATGGATTTTTATAGCAATGTTCAAATAAAATGATGTACAGTGCCCAGTGAAATACTTCTACACACTTTTATTTCTGTTTCTATTCTGACAAAGAATAAAAAGCTGGATCCATAGACATTATCTTAATAAAAATGATCACGGACGGACAGTAATTTCATCACGGACGGACGGAAATGTTAACCTACAAGGAAAGTTTACTTCCCATATTTTTTTCCTACTAATTTATGTTTGATGATAGATTAATGTTCAGAGTGCAAGACCATAAATAAACAAGTGGAATGCCTCTGGCCGTCTCACCTGCATCACGCAGTTCAATATAGCAGCAGTGCTGACTTTGAATACTACTCTAACTCGCACAAGATGTTCAGTGTTTCATGAATCAGATCCATAAACTTTCAAAGTTAGGATGGTAATTCAACAGATACACCCAATTTGGCCAAGTTCATTGACCTTTGACCTTGGTATGTGACCTGAAACGTGCACAGGATGTTCAGTGATACTTGATTACTCTAATGTCCAAGTTTAATGAACTAGACCAATAAACTTTCAAAGTTATGATGGTAATTCAACAGATACCCCCGATTCGGCCAAAGTTCATTGACCCTAAATGACCTTTGACCTTAATCATGAGACCTGAAACTTGCACAAAATGTTCAGTGATGCTTGATTACTATTATGTCCAAGTTTCATGAATCAGATCCATAAACTTTCAAAGTTATGATGGGAATTCAACAGATATCCCCAATTCGGCCAAAGTTCATTGACCCTAAATGACCTTTGACCTTGGTCATGTGACGTGAAACTCATGCAGGATGTTCAGTGATACTTGATTAACCTTATGTCCAAGTTTCATGAACTAGGTCCATATATTTTCTAAGTTATGATGACATTTCAAAAACTTAACCTCAGGTTAAGATTTCGATGTTGATTCCTCCAACATGGTCTAAGTTCATTGACCCTAAATGACCTTTGACCTTGGTCATGTGACATGAAACTCTAATAGAATGTTCAGTAATACTTGATTAACCTTATGGCCAAGTTTTATTAACTAGGTCCATATACTTTCTAAGTTATGACGTCATTTCAAAAACTTAACCTCAGGTTAAGATTTGATGTTGACGCCGCCGCCACCGCCGCCGCCGTCGCCGTCGGAAAAGCGGCGCCTATAGTCTCACTTTGCTTCGCAGGTGAGACAAAAATTGGAGTAACTTTGAAAACAATAAAACTAGAGTGAAATTCATTTGAGTGAATTAACTTTGTCCGTCCGTGATGAAATTAATGTCCGTCCGTGATCATTTTTGATTTAGTTTATGACATGGATAAAATGTATGGATTTCCGCCATGTTCAAATAAATTGATGTACAGCGTTTAGAGAGATACCTCTAAACCTTTTTATTTTTTATTTCTATTCTGATAAAGAATAAAAAAACTTTTCATCTTTTTTTCCATCACGGACGGAAATTTCAAAATGGAAATGTTAACACCTACCAAAAAAAATTACTTCCCAATATTTTTTTTCTACCATATTATGTATGATAATAATAATAATAATAATATAGGATATTTATATTGCGCACATTTCCACCTTGTTAGGTGCTCAAGGCGCTCCTATATTACCCGGCTAAGCTAGGCGTTCATAGCGCACACAGCTTCTTAAGGAATTACTTCCTACCGGTTCCCATTTACCTCACCTGGGTCGAGTGCAGCACATCGTGGATCAGTTTCTTGCTGAAGGAAATTACGCCATGGCTGGGATTCGAACCCACGACCCTCTGTTTCAAAGTCCGAAGACTAATCCACTGGGCCACAACGCTCCAATAGAGTAATGTTCAGAGTCCAAGAACATCCAAACCAAATTAGAGTAACTTTAAAAACAATAAAACTAGAGTGAATTTAATTTGAGTAGAAATGTCCGTCCGTGATGAGAGGTAGCAGCACCCCCATGAATAAAATGGACTATTCCAGTACTTTCGCAATCATCAATCTTCGTGAAACTTTGTTTTTTGAAACCTGAGATATCAAAGATTATTTTAAAAGCAAATTTGATCAAAGTACCTTAAAAAAAAAATTTCACCTCAATGCGAACCCTTAACCGATCATGCTATATTTCAGAAATCTGGCTGATTTATGAAACAAAGTACAACGCATTTTAAACAATGCGCGGCGCGGCCAGTGCATACACAAACGTAACCCAAGCACACGATTTCTACGCGTTGAGTGTATGTGCGCGCCATGCATGATGCGCGAATGCAAGGTAACAATTTATTACGTCACAATTGCTTATTAAAGGTTACTTCGCTAAGGTCTTGAATAACCTGAAAGTAGTGATAAGCAAACATGCATATAAATTGTTCCGAATAGTAGCTTGAATTACTCATTGTACAGCTTTAGGTAATAATAATAAAATTGACTGGCTCTTCTTTCGGGAAACGTCAAATATGTCGCCCTTAAAAGAACTACATTGCCCTCGTCTAAAGATTCGGACCAGTGTGATTCTGTTGCGGGTGACATATTTGATGTTCCCCTCAAGCATGCCAAGGCCAGTCAATATATTATATAAATATTCAACAGTATAGTGCGCATGCGCGAATGCGTGAAATATATTACGCATACAACAACGAAAGCAATGCGATGCACAGTATAAGAGCGCAACGACACTCAATTATATCATAATGCACTACATGCAAGTCGCATGTCAACGACCAAATTTGATCTTATGAAGTGATGCCATTAATGTGTAAAGCGGATATGACTTGTTCAATCAAATTTCTCTCTCTTTTTGATTGCTAGGGGTGGGATATATGATAATAATTATTTTGGATGGCTTTATTTCATACCAGAAATATTCCACTCATCTGCGTTCCGTGGATATTCACTCAAATTCTTGGAATATTTCTGGTATTCCACTCATAGTCTTCCAATATGATATAATATAATTATTTTATGCAGTTCGAATTTTTTGCATTGTACATATGTTTTTTTAACCTAATTGAATGTGAATGAATAAATAATTGAAATACATTGAATGGGCTGAAGTCATTTCCCCACCTTTAAATTCTTTTGTTATTATGGAACCATAATTATTTCATATGTTCGTATATATGAGTGTATCATTTTATTTATCAATTTATTTCATTCTCGGAAGGCAAACTTTGCAAATAGTTTCATGTAATAAAATGAAAAAGAACGAGTGGGATGTGACATTATGAGTTTGCTCATTGAATATTCATCAAGGCATGCATAAAACTGTCTCACCGAAATAATGAACATCTTTAAAATGTCACAATTTCGTTATTCCTTGTCCGATTTTGATCGGGTTGTTAGTGTTATGTTTATCTTATTTTTCTTCATCTCTACAAATCATATTATTTTCAGCCTGGAGTACCCCTTTAAACCTGGTGTGTTGTGACTTGAATACCCGAACGCGACGTCTAAATATACTCTTCACGTTTGCCGCATAATTTGAAAAGTAACACCAACTCTTGCCTAACCGAAACTGTTATCATATTCCAAAGACCTGTTGTACGATGAGCATTATGTTTCTATTTAATGACAACGTCCACATAATAAATGGCTACTTAATACCCTTGAATTTACGGTGAAGCTGAGCCCGTTGGCAAGAAGGAGATCTTAAAAGGATACTTTTCATTAATAAAACTTTTTTTTCTTATGGTGGATCAGGCGCTTTCTTATCTCACACTACACCCATAGTAATATACATGTATGCAGGTGAAAAAAAAAAATCATTTTCAATAATTGTAATTTCTAGTAGCTCAATTTCAATTAAGTGCTCGTGCAATTTTATGATATACTCTATGTATGTTTTATTTGCATTGAAATAAGAATTGAATCCAGTCTTATTCCATGTAAATAACTTACCAAACCTTTAAATGATGACAACAACGTCAATGGAACATACAATTAGAATAATTAGGAGATAAAATGCATCTATAGAATTAATTAGAAATTGAAATATTGGTTACGAAATTTTGACATCCACCCCAAATCCACATTTCTCTTGGCATTATGGGATGCAAGCCTATGCCAGATCAAGTCTTAATTTTCTCCCATTTATCCACAAATCCACTTATATTTCGCTTTGAGTTTTCGTTGACAAGCCAGTAATGAGCATAATGTCAAAATGTGATAGACGTTTCCAGTTTTCAATTCTAGCTCACTTAATCCCAGTAAATATGTACACCACCATTACAACCACTGTTAAAATGAAGTCAACAGTCTCACCACCACGCTTTCCTCTTTTTTACATGTACATTGAAATAATGGAGTAGGAGAGGTCGTGAAGTATGTCCTCGTAATTCTAATCAGATTTCTTATCAAGGTGCAGTCTAATGCCAAATAAAAGATGAACGTCGTTGGTGCCGATATGAAGCATAGGAAAGAAAATGTGTAATCAAAATCGCATTTTCATTTAAATGTCAAGGAACATGTTGCTGAAAATGTCAATAGTAGATGGTTTGGTGAAAGGTGGATATGATGATATATTTAATTTGGTTATGCTTCAGATAGAACCCAATGTCACTCACACTTTATCCCCATTTTGTTCAACCTTTGAGCTGAATATTTGCAGGTTCATACTTGTCACTAACTTCAATCCTAATGTCATTGCAATAATCTTAAAGATCCGTATAAGCTATACTACCCCAAAAAAATTTGTAGAATATTATAAACAACTCATTTGGAACGTTTCAAGTAAATACTTTCATATTTAAAGGATTGATGTTATTATGAAGAAGAAAACGTTGGTATGTTTTTTTTTTCGAAATTTGTAATATTTCTTTGTGGCTATTAGTTTTAAGTTATGTCCCACAGCTTTCATTACAGCTGTAATGAAAAACAAATACTTGTTGTTTGAGATATTTTTTGATTTCTTCACATCATTATGATAAGCAACGTTTCTTTATGTCTTGTGCAAATGTGAATATTTGGTGAGACAAACGCCTTTTCATCGTGCACTGTCTTAGTGATTCAAAATTGCTTTACTGAACGGTAGAGAGATTCGAAAAGAAGAAAACGTTTATTTCAACAGCACGGAGGCTTGAGGATAGGTTTTCCCCGTTCAACCATCAAACATTGGTAGCATTGGCCTAGCACAGATTTATTCAGATGCACCATTTCATTCGCACTTACACATCCATGTTCATTCCTCTTCCCCCAATGAATCCATCTCATTACTCCTGTTCGCTTTTGTCAATGTTGCAAGAGAAATGAAATGAAAACATCGCATCTGCGAAAAAACACTCCAGAAAAACGACCTGCGTCCTATCGAACGACTTGCATGGCGGCTTGCGAGAGCGGGTAAAGTGCTTTGGAATGAATAATTTCTGGAGAGAGTCGTGTAATTTTAGTTCGCCATGACTATTTATATTTACACATACCATTTGCCTGAAAGTGTATCTCTCCCTCTCTTTTTTTTCCTTTTCTCTATCTCCTAGCTCAATATTGAATCACATCATGTCGCGATGCCGTGGATAATTTGTTTGTTCCCTTTCAATCGTTTGTATGTTTGCCTGCACATAGTCGGAAATGATATTTTGTGTTATTCTATTTATATGGTAGTGTTTTGCAAAGGAATTAAATTTACAATATTTATTTGAATGATAAGTACTGTTCATTGTGCATGAAATTTGTAATAAATTGAATTTCGGATAATTCTGGATGTTACAAACGACAATAAACAACACGTTGTGGTCTAGACTAAAGGGGAATCATTCATACGATTTTGGTCTAATTAAAGAACACACATTGGTGTATGTTATAAAATATTATCCTTATAATCCAGGATAGGCCCCAGAGAAAATTGACCAAACCTTGTTTTTCATATATACAATACTTTTTGATGGTTTCTTGTCAATTTGAGGGTGCTGATTACAAATCTGAATGATGCCACTCTTCAGAAGAGATGATCAAATGGCAAGATCTTGGATCCGAGATCTTGCCATCTGATTATCTTTCCCACAAGATGTAGACATGGCGAGATCCAAGATCTTGCTATCTGATCATTTCTCACTAAGGAATGTACACATAACGAGATCCAAGATCTTGTCATCTGATCATCTCTTCTACAGTGCGTATCAAAAAAATTACTCTTAGAAAAAATCCTGTAAAATTATACATTTGTAACATCCTGAAGATTTTTCCACATTTTAACATTGCGGTACAGATCCATTTAAGCAAATGACGATATTACTGTCGAAAAATATTTCCGCTTGAGTGAGCACCACTTACTTTTGAAAAGTTAGTGAAAAATGATTTGGGCAGAACTTTGAAATAGTTATGGGAATAAAAGTAGACCTTAATCATGAAGAACACGTTGAATTTAACTAGTAAAGTTGGTTTGAAGATATATTTTACCTTTTTAACTTGTTCCCTTGCCCAAAACACAAGAGTGCATTGCGGCCCACCCCACTCCCCCACACACCGATGCCATCGTGGCGATATTTGCTTTACACTGAGCTGTGATTTACATGAAATGGCTAAGGCTTGATTTTCATTTTGTTAATCATTGTGAAGCTTGGAAAAGGTGTGGAGAAACAAGAATTAAATGAAAAATGAAATGTAAACCCACTTTAAATGATAAAAAATGAAAAAAATGCTGGAGATGACTGATATAAACTTTTGTTCAGATTTAGTTATGTCCTCAGATCCAGCTGGCACAAAATGTTACAGAATGCTGTTGTATTTCAATTGACTAACAGTGTAAGGGAAATGTATGAGAAATGTTTCCCAGGGTAAATTTGATTTCGCCCTTCCCCCTTGACACAGTGTGAAAACGAACATTTCTGAGTAAACAGATTTCTGCGAGCTTTACAAAAATGGACAGTGCCCACTCAAGTGTAACATTCTGTCAAAACTTTTACGTTCATTTGATAGATGAGACCCAAACCAAAGATTATATGTGAAAAAACTACCCACATGTTGTATATTTTCTAATTCCCAGGGCTTTTTCAAAGTGTAAACTTTTTTTGATACGCACTGTATATCATGTGTAAGATGTAGACATGACGAGATCCAAGATTTTGTCTTATAATTATCTCACACACGGGTTGTTATGGTTGTAGACATGACGAGATCTAAGATCTTGTCATCTGATCATCTCTCCCACGAGATGTAGACATGACGAGATCTGAGATCTTGTCATCTGATCATCTCTCCCACGAGATGTAGACATGACGAGATCTGAGATCTTGTCATCTGATCATCTCTCCCACAAGATGTAGACATGACGAGATCTAAGATCTTGTCATCTGATCATCTCTTCTAAAAGATGTAGACATGACGAGATCTGAGATCTTGTCATCTGATCATCTCTCCCACAAGATGTAGACATGACGAGATCTGAGATCTTGTCATCTGATCATCTCTCCCACAAGATGTAGACATGACGAGATCTGAGATCTTGTCATCTGATCATCTCTTCTAAAAGATGTAGACATGACGAGATCTGAGATCTTGTCATCTGATCATCTCTCCCACAAGATGCAGACATGACGAGATCTGAGATCTTGTCATCTGATCATCTCTCCCATAAGATGTAGACATGACGAGATCTGAGATCTTGTCATCTGATCATCTCTCCCACAAGATGTAGACATGACGAGATCTGAGATCTTGTCATCTGATCATCTCTCCCACAAGATGTAGACATGACGAGATCTGAGATCTTGTCATCTGATCATCTCTCCCACGAGATGTAGACATGACGAGATCTGAGATCTTGTCATCTGATCATCTCTCCCACGAGATGTAGACATGACGAGATCCGAGATCTTGTCATCTTATCCTTTCCCTAAGAGATGTAGACATGATGAGATAATCAAGTGAACATTTGGGTGGCACTTTTAAGCTTCCATAGATACATGACATGATAAATGACACATATCGTTAGTAATTATGATTATCAATAATTACTTCGTTAGATCACAATTACCGCTGCGGCCATCCGAACCCATTTTAGAGAAAATCGACTTCAAATAAGTTTACTATAAATTTAACACTTAGCTCCCAAGCCTTACAACATGTTAATTGCTAGAAAAAAGCATGGTTGGAAAGACCAAGACAATCGCCTGACAATTGTATCCTTAAATTAACATAAAACCAAGGATCAGAGAAAATATCGCAAGAGAGCTCTAATGCTTGTTATTTCGGTTTGAACGGTTTAGATTTCCCCTGATCAAAAAAGCCATGGGGGATGCAACAACCCTGACCGCGATTTCAATGCGCGCGGTCAGTCAAAACGTCGTATCGCTTTTCAGGTGCAAAGTCAATGCATTGTCGATGGCCGCGTACGACGGTTTGGCTGACCGCACGCATTTAAATCACGGTCAGTCAAAACGTCGTATCGCTCGGCTACAGTACACGTTTTTAATGGGGTTGCGCATTTTACAAAAAAAATGTATGTCATCGCCGTGAAAATCTCCTCATATCTCAGAAACTAAAATAAATTGCTGCCTAGAAATTTAGTGATAAATACAATATGACTTGTACTATCACTCTCTGCAAAAATCTCAAAATCGATTTTTTTTTTTTTTTGTGAAGAGGGCAAAAATTTGCAGTTTAGTGATAATTTTTTTGTGAAAATTAGTTTTCCCTTTACATTTGTACACAATAGAGTATATGCCTACAAGGGGCCTATGGCGGCCATTTTGAATATCAAGATCAACCAGATGTCACACTGGGCGCACCTTTAACGTAAAACTTAGTACTTTTATTTAGTCCATTTTTGCACCTTTCTCAAAGGTGCAAATTAGGGAAAGAGTAACATTATGTACCCCCACCAAAAATAAAGGATTTTCGAGACTTCCGGTTTGCTCACTCGAAAATTTGACGGAATAAAGTCATATTTTGCTTTGTATGTGTCTCCCATCATATTTGTTTTATATAAAGGCTAGATATGTTAATGGGTATGAAGTATGACATCAACTTAGACTGTACAGGGGGTTCAAACTTGTACCCTGCCGCCAGCCGCGGGCCTTGGCAGATGTAGTGGCGAGTGAAAGGTGCAACTATGCTCGATTTGTCGCTCTTTTCCCGCAAAGTTGCACAGTTCTTGTGTGTAGATTTACAGAAAACAAACGGTTGAGAATAGCATAGACAAGCATCCATTAGCTAAATCTCACTCTTTCTCTCTCTCTCTGAGGAAACTCACAAATATATCATGCGCTAGTGTTGTGGCCTGACATAGACCAACGTCAGAAACATAAAACAGCAATAAAAGTTCAAACTCAATCTTTATTGCTATCCGCCTTTTCGTTATTCATGTTTTTATTTTTATTTGTCAAGTTTACAATGTGCAAAGTACGAATGAAATAATTAATAAAATTCACAGCACAGTGTGAAATGATGCATCACATATTTCTTGCCTCGTTACATTAAACTTATTGTTATCTTAAATAGGACTTAAAGGCTACAGTGTACTCCAATAACAATACTTCAAACAAGAGAAAATGATTTTCATATTCGTCTAGCCTGTGTTATGTCTGCAATATATATATACTCATAAAGATCTACCGACCAATGATCATACCTTTAACCGATCTCGAGTTTGAAAAAAAAATGTTAATAAAGCAGAGCAACCCACCTGCTCCAGCACGGTCCATTATTCTCTGTATTTTTGCAGATTAGAACGGAAATACAGTCGATAAAGAAAAGTGAAATGGTTAAGACCCACTATCACTGTATGTTCCGTTTTGACATGAGGAGGTTAATAACACCGGACCTGTCGGCAGATGACACTTGAGCTTTATTTTTGAGTTCGGAGAGCACATGTAGCCGTCCATACCCAGCGGCTATTAGAAGAAAAGATACATCGCGTTCCATCGAATTAGAATTCAGACAGTGAATACTTCCATCTCTGCTAATCATAACGCCTGGAGCTCACATCTAGCAAGAAACTGTATTTTTGCTTCATCCATTTCCTTGGAACGCCATGTATCATTAAAATACTGTTGGTGTTTACTTTTTGTGTTAATGCTCGAACTGTATTTGGAGAAATAATTTCTTGCCTGATAAATGCATTATAAAATCTTCTTAAATCTATTTGTTCACACTAGTAAGTCAACTTAAGAATATTGTTATGTGACACACGATGAACATACAAGATAGGGTTTCATTTTAAGCTCCATCTTTAGTTCATTACGTTTCTACGTCTCTGCTTTTGGATGAATATCTCAGTAATCATGAAACAAATTCACTGTACTTTATGAATGTCAATGATTCTTAGAAAACTGTCGGATTAAGACCCCGCCATTTTGCTGTGCCGATTTTTACAGGTCATTTACTGCAATCCAGTAGACAACGATGCTAGAACCTTTTTATTTCTTGTTATGTATTCAATTGTCATTTTAACTCTAGTCAATAAAAAATGTTCCTCCCACCACTTTCAATGACCCCAAAATAGAAAGGCCGTAAAAATGTGTCTATATATGTATATATATATATATATATATATATATATATATATATATATATATATATATATATATATATATATATATATATATATATATATATATATATATATATATATATATATATTATTCATCTTGGACACTGACATGATGGAGTTCTAGGAAAGAATCATAAAAAGCCATTGCAATTTGGGGAGAAAAGATGAATACATACGAAACTATTTTATTAGCTTAACTATTTTATAAGCTAAATACCATCGAGACGGGTGATGTTAGAGAAATAAATATGCGAAGATAATTTAGAATTATGAAAAAAAACGCTATCAAAAAAAAAAACGCTGGCGCTATCAAAGATATGCTTTTATAGTCAGTTAGTGTTTAGATCCGGTAGGGCCGTTTCAGGTCAATTTCCATACTTCATTGATGTAGCAGTTTTGACATATCAGGCATATGCATCCCTGGACATATGTTACATGTTTTTCTTAATATCAGGGATATGCATATCCCTGTTAATATCATGCGTATATGTTTGCATATGTCCCACTCTGTGTAGATCATCATTTCAAAGTATCATCATAATACATCTAATAAGATGCGAACGTAACTTGATGATTTTGAATTTATTCATCAAAATCATGTAGTATGGATGCTGATATACAATTTAAATCAAATTTCTTTCGTGTATGTCTTATAAACTTCGATTTAGCTCTATATTCTGTTAAACAACAACAACAACAACAACAAATAAACAGAGTCTATTTATCATTCAGAAACCCACGTCATGCATGTAGTGTGTTTTAAATTGAAAACTTTTTTGTTGTTGCTTCAGCATAATTGACCGAATTAGATTCTATCATCGCACGGTCCCCTAATAATAACTGTGATCATCTCAATTGTACATCTCCAATGTGTTTTGTGACTACTGGTCATATGTGCGCCGGCTGTTCCAGATGAATAAATTACTCATTGATTTCGCATTACCTCCATACTTTGAATAAAAAAGCAAGATGAAGAGGATGTGAATAATGTATAGGATATGTTTTCTCGTTATTAGTAAAACGTAATATTCACTTTTGGCCCTATGTTTGATTCGATGATATCAAGATTATACAACAAGGAAGAAATTCTTCATCACTTCTATTGAGCCTACTTTCCAAGCCATGCTAGTATGTTGTAATGGCATTGTAGGTTTACTCATTTGTATATTTTCTTCCAAAGTTTTGTTACAACTGTTTGTATATATTTTTTTTAACTTTAATGTTGGGTCCTGTGCAATAGTATATTATTTTGGATAACTTTTTAAGAGGTTTTCGACAAACGATTTCTAACAGGGTGACAACGTTGTAGAAAAAAAAATATTTATATCAGGCACAATTGAAATAGGTTGAAATCGGTTGGATAAATACTGTAGTAGACATTTTTTTTCTAAAGTTAATATCTAGTTTAATTCGCATTTGTATGACAAATGATTACTTTTGTAGATTGACATTAAAAGGTCAACAGAGGTGTTTATGCATTTCAAAGTTCATTTAGGCTTAAATGAGGGGGTGAAAGTCGTCTCTTCTAGTCGGTGGCTCGAATTCACGTGGGCGATTCAAAGATGGATGACATGAAATTATAAAAGGTGAAATAGATAGATGATATTGAAAAAAAAAAAGTTAAATTATGTATAGTTTGAATACACCTGAATAATGCTAAAGCGGAGTGATGCGCGGGAGGTGCATAAATCCAAAATTGTCATTAAAAATGTAATGCATAGTAATGTGCAGGTATCCTCAACAGTGTTGCGAAATTCAGGAAATATTATGAGAGGAATAGGGAGAAAAGTCTGAAATTCATAGTTGAAGAGTATGAGAAGTAAGATTGGAGAGATGGAGAGAAGCAGATAGAGAAGTGAAATGTATGAATTTGTATTGGAGGAGAGATGAACAATACGAGACAGGAGTACGAAAGTAACTCATCACAACTTCCTCATCGTGTAAAATGATATAATTCAAAATATATTCGTAGCGTACATGCATGTGTGTGTATGTGGGTGAGAGTGTGTAAGTTTATAAGTCTTGCAGAGATAGACTTTTACTTTTTGTAAATGTTGTGTTTGGAAAGAACTAATAACATCTGTAGTCAAACAGTTTAAAACGTATCATGTGCCATACGTTAAGAAAGCATTGATTTTGGACTGATGTTCCTCATATTTGGTTTCAAAATGACACAATACTGATTTACTCTATGCTTCAAACTGCTTTCCAAAGCAAGTGACCTTATGGGTTATCAGCTGGACTATGACGTTTATTTACCCAAGTCTATTACCTCGTGGATGCATGTCGGTTGGCCTAATGTATATGATGACTAGATTATCACCAAACAACAGATCACCCAAAAGAAACATAATTAGGCCTACCCATTCAGTGTTTGCAAAGTGCGTCAAAGATTGGTATGTTGACAGAGGAAGGCTATTGTTGAACCCCAGACGGGGTAAACATTTCCAGGGTGGCTTTTCTTAACCATCATGCCTCTTGTTGGTCAACCACGGTCCAGAATTTGGCGATGCATAGCAGTTTCTCCAACGAATTATTTCTGCAGAGAGGTATCCGTTCATCGTTATTCAAATTCGGAAAGGATCGTGACACTATGAGACTGTCATTTTATATTTTCCGATAAACCTGTCATGAGTCATCAATTTCCTACACCTCAGCTCAGCTTATTTTTCGTACGCTGAACTGTATGACTTATTTTGTGTGTTTCCCAAAACCACGTACATAATTACTAGTATATTTAAAAAAAATAATCACATGGCTAGATACATCGCTAGGCTACTGGCTCGGGGAATCTAACTTTGACACAAAGATTAACACTGATTGAATTTGCTTGTCATAAAATGTGTTTCCTGCTGTAGAATGATTGAGAGGTGCCTTTCAATACTCTTTCGAATGCATTTTATTTTTTGTCAATGGCATTAGTATGTATACAGCATGGATTCGTGTGAATCCGTTTTGAAATGATTTACGAGGAAAAGTCTGAAATCCAAGCTTGTTGGGAAAGATCATATTATAAATACTTGTGAGAAGTTCTTTGTGAAAAAGTAGGTTTATCCCAAATGACTTGGACTACATGCCCTTTTACCCTTAGACCTGCCCCCGAGTATGCAAACTTGTCACGTCATCTGTGGGTCACGACATCAAAGCCTCATTGGGAATATTTTTTTTCTGTCAAGTCAACATGTAACCTAAGAAGTGTTGGATCCTGGATCCTGGATCCAAATCTTCAATTTCGCCGATTGGCAACCCTTCGCGTGAATTGCATTGCAATGCACCGTGCTTGCGATAACCTTATTCGCCTATAACAACGGTTGCTATGAGACGCTAAAGGCTTTTTTGGAAGCGGAACTGGTTGCAAATGTGATTTGTTTGCATTATGACAAAGGTCAAGCATGGGGTCTAAGCTAAGTTCAATATCCAATGCTGACTTGATATCAAAGTGACAATAGAGCTATACATAAATCAAAATAAAGTGCCCTAAATTCCCTGTATGCGTTGCCTTTGTACTTATGGAATAGCTTTGAGAACCCACTTATTTGACGGAATGAAATGGATCACATGGGAATCACGTGAAAAGGAGTGACTTATTTCTCACGAAATATCATCTGCCTATGGATTGGAGTGTCTGATTTACGTTTTATGAAACGTGCAGTCAACAAATCATTCACCTGGTGACGGTCTGTTACAAAAACTTTTGAGCTCACCTTTTGTGAAAGATCCTCAATAATTCGCCAATTGTCATACAAATGACGTACTCGTGTTTGAGATGAAGAATACTTTTTCAAGGTTTCAGTCATTCTCCAGTCGACTGGGAAGCGTGTTGTTGATAATTCAGTGTTACATTGCCTGCAAGCTCATATCTGATATAAACTATAACAAAATGCAAAGGTGAACGAAGCCGCATCGAGGTCCCCTCCGTGTTCCACCAGTGGTTTGTTGAATAGATTTTGGATTGTCATCCTTCGTTTGTGTAAGCAGACCCCCTGGGCACAAAGTCTTTTTCTAAGGCCATCCCTTCTTCATATTATACAAGGTTGAAATATTAGTCTAATTCTGCAATGTATTCATTATACCCAGGTTCCTCGTTTTAAGACGCAGTACTTCGGGCTTCGGCCATAGCTCCTTCACCTTCAATGCTGTATGCAACCCTCTGGAACTCTCTTCCGCTTGTCATCCGGATTGCACCCACTATCCAGACCTTTAAGACTGCACTAAAAACATACCTGTTTAAGAATTGATTATGTCTTTGCTTTATAGTTTTTATTTGCACTGTAATAATAAAAGTCACAATTTGGAATGTGTCAAGAGTTAATAATTGTATCATTAGATATGCTTTACCATATTTCAATGCCATGCTGTATATTTTTTTCAATCATTCAATCCTAATGATAATATTAATGAGTCAGAAAGAAGAGGATCGAGGGTATTTGAATTCCAGTTCATCGTGGCTTAGCCGTGAACCAGAATAGCCTGGTGGTTGAGTCGCTGCCCGGAAAGCAGTAGATGGCAGGTTCGAATCCCACTGGTTCCAATTTTTTCTGACTTATGATTTATGATTTTCATACAGATCGAGCATACTGATCTTAAACAAATAGGAGTAATGCCGAAAATTTGTTAAACAAATTATAATTTCCTCCTATAAAAAAGCCTCTTAATTTACTATCATTCAATCCTATTGTAATCTATTCTTTTCAATGACCATATTGTAAATTATTAGTTGGGATATTTAATTCATGTGTAATGTATAATGTATAACGAAGCTACGCCTTGCCACGTAATGTTTGGAGCCTTAAATATTGTGTAATCTGATATACGATGGATATTGCTTTACGGTATCACATGTCGGTTTAGCTACCTGATGTATATGAGCTGCATGTCATGAACTTGCTTTTTAGACTATACAGAAAACGTCTTTTATAAACTGCGTCTGATGCGTGGTAATGGCAACATAACAACGGATGAAAAAAATAGCTACGCAAATGAAATGACTTAATATCATCAAATACTGATTTGTGTTATAATCATAAAATGTGAAATGTGGTAATTTTGACTTGCGCATTCTACAATCTGTCGCAACCGTTGCAGTCACCTGACATCACCTGACATCAAGCGTGTCAAGTAAATTTGAGTTGTGAAACCATAACCTCAATCAACATTGTATATTTGTTACATCCTAGGATTGTTGCATGTAGGCCTACGTGTATCTGTAATGAGATAGATTCTAAATTATTTTTGCCAGTCTTCAAACCTTGCGATGTAAGCCAATAAAGAAATAAAAAATACAAAGTAATTGAAAAATTCATAGACATAAACATAATCAGGACTGCATGGTACGATTTAAAAAATGCATTTGAAAATGATTGCGGAAAAATAAAGGTAATAATCAACATGGAAGCGACTCAAGCGAGTAAAGAAAAGGGAAAAAAGATGCGTTACAGAATGATATGCCATACTGCATACTATAGCTTCTTGGGTCATCCCTGAGATGGGGGGATCCTCATTACTATTGATTTCCAGTAGATTGCAAAGGACTATGCGCTACTTATCTTGTTCTTAGCTTCAGGCTTTGAAAAAAGTTTCCTCAATTGATCTATATTTGATATAATATTACAAAAATAAGAGATGAACTTCTTCGTGTTCTCATTTTATAGGTTTTATCATGAATAACGTATTATTCAATTCTGCGCCAGATTTCAATCCCTAATACTTCAGTTTTTGATTCTTTATAATGAAATGCCTTGAGGTCAGACTATACGTTCTGAGCTGGGGAGCCCTTCGTCATTAGGATGATCCCTTATTTATTAGTATGCCTCCATTTTTGCCCATGATGGGTGGCTTATTACCATCTTTCCTGTCGGATTCTAGAAATGGGATTCCATCTTAGATGCATTTTCTCGGTCTCATCCGAGGAAAATAAATGATGGAGTCGATGAGAGGGGGCCATCCCATGCAAAGGTTGTTCTCAAGTTAACAATTTTGTGTTGCATTTGATTCTTGCGTTTCAATTTAAAACAGAACTACTGTTCAAAACTATAAATTTCCTGATCAAAAGTATTTGGTGCATACTCATAATTATGATTATGTTTTAGTATGTTTATATATTTCTGTAAATATCTTGTGATATTTTGAATGAAATGTACAACTCATGTTGCATAGTGATTAATTCTAATCTTCTCTTTCTTGTGTATTATTCAGGTGTAGGAGCGCCAGGATATAACGATGTGAGGAATGCGGCCTAAAATTCATATAGTGACATGCTTTTGTTTTTATTTCTTTCTTAATAGAATAACAAGGCAGTGTTGTACGACAACTTTTTAATACCTTTCTTTTTTTATTTTCTTCTTTATTATTTCTATGTTTGTTTTTGTTTTACCTTTTTAGCTACTGGAAGCAAACTGTCGTACCCCCTAGAGTGTCTCGTCTCTCTCTATACATGTATTTTCTTTTTAATCCGTCTACATTCTATCACTTTTCCATTTATTCACATCCGTCAGTAAATGATATTCAAATCATATTCAAAGGAAAAAATGTCGAGTCAATTTATTTGTAAAGATTAATTAATTAATTTTGAGACATTCAACCCCATTTTCATTGCGCTTTGATGACATCATTACATTATTATCAATTCCCTGTCGTTGGTTTCGTGGCCTCATCACAAATGCATGCTTGCATGGGATATACCATCATTCGAAAAAAAATATAAGACCTCCTGAAAAAGTGTGTGTATATCGTCATAATTGTAATATACTGTAATAGATTCGAGGATTTTTAAACATTTTGGTAAAACTACAAGGATGTCATTCTTTTCTATTGTGCTTAAGTAAATTCTCATTCTGCAGTATATAGAGTATTTCCCAACGATTGTTATTTTTTTTCAAATCTAATTTAAGCCTACAACCACAGTCGATCGTGTGGTATTAGCGGTAGCATGGGTGACATTAATTGATCTGCGTTGAAATTCAAAGTTTTGTATTGGATTAAATAAATTATTGACACCACGTGATAAACAATCACAAACCGATTGTCTTTTTTATGATCTACCAAAATACTCGAAATCAGTGTTGAATTAAACCACTGCTGTGTGTGTATATTGTACACATACTGTAAATTCCGTGTATCTACGACGTCCTGTGGCTTGGTATACCAAGCTAAAGACTAAAATGCTTTTGGCGTTTTGACTGCTAGGCATGAGCAAGGCGGGCATGCGGAAAGAACATCATCATCACTGCATGCCGCATTTCGCACCCACTCGTGCGTCTATCATGTGTGTTTAGCTTCAAGTTATCCGCCGAATCAGATGGGGTTTTTTTCTGCTCTATGAACGAGAGTGATATCAAGGGTAGATCAAGAAACAGGGATATGTGGCATGTGAATGGAAGTTTTAACACATTTCAGAAAATAAATCGTTCAAAGCTGCTACACTGCATGAATTGCTATAAAATATCCGGTAGGCATCAGCTGATTTCTTGTTTAACTGAAAGACTTTAATCTGCAAGGATCGGAATTAAACGAAATAATACAAAAGTGCCAATTGTTTTTACTATGTTTGCAAAGTAAAATATAACTTTCATTGAATAAGAAGAAATGGACGAACTTCGAAAGTACAGTCAAACCTGTCCATAGTGGACACTCAAGGGAAGCAGCGAAAGTGACCACTATAGACAGGTTGGCGGCTATTTTTATTTTTTATACCAGTTGTATTGTATAACAAAAGGGTGTGTGCAAGTACATGTGTGTGAATATGAACTGTAGTAAATCAATTTTAAAAATAAACTACATGTGTTTACTTTTTTTGTTCACACATATCTATTGGAAATTCTATCGCATATGATTTGTTTTTAATGAATTATTAAAAAATATATTCATGTGTTAGTCAATTATTACCATGTATTATTATAGGACACTATATCTTTCTTGAATCCTTGGTGGCCCCAAAAAGGGCCATTGAAAGCTCTAGAAAAGGATTATTAATGGATTAAACTTTATTGAAGAAGTAAAAATAGTGTTATATAGCGTCGAAGCAGGTAAATATTGGTTCAAAAACTTTTTTTATTCCCCCCCCAAAAAAAATAAATAAATAAAAATAAATAAATAAAAATTCACTTTAGTTCTGCCAGACAAAAAAAATAAAAAATAATGTGAACATGATCAAAATGTTTTTTTTTTTCATTTCTTTTTACTTAACAAATATTTTTATTACGATTTTTATAACATAGAAATAAACATTTAAGTGAACGAGGCTGCTCCAACCTGCATGATGTAAAAAAATTACGCCGTCTCGCACCTCGGTACCCGAACAATGGGTGCGAGTTGCAGGTGCGAAACTTTGAAAATCTTCGGTACGATAGAAGTTACGTAACGGCCTATAGCTAATTAGGAGAACTTTAGAATCGCTTTTAACGATGTATTCATTCCGGTAAGATTGAAGATGAATTCATTTATTATCATTCATGTATTCAAACATGATGCCAAATTATTTCTTTCAGGATCGTTAATGTTAAGAAGAACAGGCCATGCACTCTCTGTAAAGTAACCGTATTTAATTGATAATAGTAATAATATCAACGATAGCAATATAGATTTTTCGTCTTGGATGAGAAATAAACGGGTCCCTAATATGACAAATGGAATTAAGGCTTCATTCCATTTGTCATCCAAGACGAAATAACATTTAGTGTAATTTTATTGCATGCAACTATGAGCGAGCGTGACTTTAAGAATGAGGTATTCTGATTGGTCTACATTTGGTGAGTAAGACAAAGTTACATTGATGTTACATAATATTTAAAGAATATATACATAAAGGGTATTACTAAAATTTCATAATCATGACAACAATATTAATCCTTAGCAGTTAGGACCATGCACGGGTATAGATTCCCGACAGCGTGTAGGGAGGGGGTATTCCCCTAGTCATTCCTTGAGGTAACCTCTGAGTGATGAGAAGACGATACCATTTGAAGCTTCCCTCCTGCCCCAGTCATTACTAATACTACTAGTATTGCTCATTGTTCTTTGAAGCGGGTATTCCTTCGGTCAGCTAAACACAACAGGAGGAATATCTAATGCTGTCATTCAAAGATCGTTCGCCGGTTAACCACATTTTAAAGCGATAGGTTAGGAAAGAGTATTATCCAAAATCCAATAACGGGTTAATTTTGTTTCTTTAATATACGGAATGAATGATGATGTAGTTAAAATTGAAAGAATACACGTGATATATTAATTTTATGTATAGATATTCAAATCGTCTTTGGTTTGTAGTTATCCATACGAAAGGGGTATCAGCATAATTATATCACACACTTCACAGATAACGATCAATATGCGCATTTCTGTCACGTGGATATACCGAACGCTGATATTACTTGGGGAGAAATGCAAACATATTGTTCTTTACTCGGAATTTCATAATAATCATTTCCAGGCAATCTTAATGGATGTCAGCCTGCAGAAAGAGATGCAATCGAACGCAACTCTAAAAACATGATACGCAACTTGATTTGTCAACCAAAAGTGCATATTCGGAACTTGTGCTTGAGTTGCCTTAATCCTAAGCCAGACCGGGCTTTTGGGTATGTTCTATGACCAGGGGAGGGGGGGTAATAACCCCCCCCCCCCCACTTGAGATCTCGGCCGCCGAACGCGCGAACGCTGTGAAAATTGGCATGATAATAGTGTGAGGTGTAATTTACAATCATCAGATTTTTTATATGCATTGATTATGCTAATGTATGCGTAAGTCACGCTTTTTGCTCTAATTCACTATAAAAGGTTAATTGAGTGCTGATTGTTGTCGTAAGTATTATTTATACCATTGTTAACAATTAATGAAAAAAAATCCTGCTTTGAAAATGAGCTTCTAATGTATTTTATTGTGTTATGAAATTCTTTTGTATCTTTTATTGTTGTTAACCTTTTTATTTCATTTTCAGCTGATAAAAGTAAGAATACCGTAATCATATCTCCATGAATAAGGTGAGAAAATTCAATTTAATTGAATTCAATTTTAATTTAATTTTCGAACCGCATATCTGGGCATCGTGAATTGGCCTCAACAGGGCAAGGCCTTAGGGTAAACAGTCAGCGGGCGGCGCGGTCAAAAAAATTACGCGCAGCTAAATGGTCGCGGAAAATGTTGAAGGGGTTGACCCCCCCCCCCCCGGCGGCTTAGTAGTTAAGTTTAAATGCAACTCATTTTTCAAACAGGAACTTGGCAGTAAACCCCCGTGTTTTGATATAGTATTTATTAACGCTATTCATGACGAATATCGGACATTGTAAAGAGCATGAGATTTATTCTTTAAACAAAGCAGGTGTTTAGTCAGTTTACCACCAAATTATGGTCAGGTTTTTTTGGCTTTAGTGATTTTCATCAACGTGCGTAAAACAGTCCTAAGATATACACGCGGCGGGAAAAAAAGAATTATAGGTTGATTAATGTGTGCAGTGATGTTCGCGCTCAATTTATTGCTTTAATACTCGTGCATCATCCATCATTGACATACACAAAACTGACTATAAATAAATTCAAGTAGGGAACTAATCAAACTATCCATCAAGGCAGAGTCGTCTGTTCTCTGATTAACGACTCATTAAAAGGCCATCACAACTTGGATTTATTATCACTTTCACTTCAGAGTAAAGATTATTACTCGTTGAGCATTAAGGCGGGATAAAGGCTAAAATGAGTATCATAAGTGTCTTTAAGTATAGCTTTTACACGTTATCGCAATGAATTTTGTCACTAAATCGCCGCTTTAGTCTGTATCGTTAAATTTATTCGAAAGCTGTAATGATATTGTTCAAAACGTTAACAAAGTAGGAAAATACATAATGAGCATGATAAGCGTAAGATGTTAGATGATAAGTGATTTGACTATAGATGATAAGGTCTACATAAAAGATCGATTTGTATATACTTACAATAATGTTCATAGATTGTTTTTATTGATTATTTTTCTAATGAATCATATCAATTTTAATGGTAACCAAAGAATAATGGTGATATATTGTACCTCAAAGTACCCAGGGGATAATTCGTTATAAAACCTGTCGAATGACACACAAAAAAGTCTTACTGGATCAATCACGGAGCTATGGGAAAATCAATCACTTGACAGCTAGGCTTTATTATACAAACAATACACACGAGTACTTATAAGATTTACACGACCGTGCAAATAATGTTTATTATTTATTTCAAGGGGAAAAGATGATTTAGATCCGTATTATTTTAAAAACCATTCGTATCTGAGAACCATATATCGATGAATATATTCTTTTATGACCGTTCATCGCCGGTCATTTGTAAATTTAGGCGCAGTCAATCCAAAGTTTGAATTCAGTTTGTCATCTTATTAACTGCTATACCCTGAAAACCAGACAATATAAAGCGAGACAATCTGTAAGGTATCTTCAATATTAACTGTGGTTAAATCTTCATTGGATGCTGGACAAAACGATTGAACTTGATATTTATTTCACAGAGAAAAGATTTATATGAGATATCTTTTTCTATTTTCGTCTTAATGAAAGAGTTAAGCCTGCAATGCAAAACTTACAAATTCTTACCTAGCGTGTTTTGGGGTAACCAGTGACCTCTCGTTGTCTATACACTCATTTCTTTGAATGTTAATGGTAAGTTAGCTAGCTTGTATAGTTAAAAGATTAATGGAATAACCGGGACAGTACAAGCATTATCTTTCATATACTTGGATGATAATGATATACCAAACTCTCAATATCATATCAGATCATCCTTTAAACCAAGTAGAATCACTTCAACTATCCTGTTTGATCCCGTTACATCAAACACCATGATTATGATTATTATCAAAACTTGACAGTGATGTAATTAAGTTCTTAGATTTGCTTCCCTTTTTTAGACAGAGAGGAGAAATACGACCGACCCACGCAAAACTATTATGTCATGATCGACAGATATGAACAGAGCAAGGTGGAATGCACACAGAAATCCGGAACCCATTCGATAATGGATATCCAATCTAATATCTACTTATCATAATGCGATGCTTCACTAATTTGATATAGGGATATGGGATATATTTTCTATCAACCCCAGTCAAATATAAAAACATTGATTTCCATGAGGTTATCAAATCCATGCTGTATTTAAATTTGTAATTACTGACATATCAAGCTCAGCCATTTCAAGATTTGAGAAACACTCGTGCGAAATTTCAAGGGTTTCAATTGGAATAAAATTTTTCAATTTATTATCTCTCTTAAGATGATTGCTGAAAGACTGCTAATCTGAAATTATTCATTGGATTGAATACATGAACGATGAGGCACCATTTGCTCCCCAAAATCAGGAATATAAATAGCAGCCCCTCTATCACGATTATTCATCCTTCCTACTGCCTACGATCCGTTATGAACACAACGATTGAGCATTCGTTACTGATCAAACCACGATTGAGCATTCGTTACAGATCACGCCAGGATTGAACATTCGTTACTGATGACGCCACGATAGAACATTCGTTACTGATCACACCACGAGTAAGCATTCGTACTGATCACGCCACGATTGAACATTCGTTACTGATCACGCCACGATTGAACATTCGTTACTGATCACACCACGATTGAGCATTCGTTACTGATCACGTCACGATTGAGCATTCGGTACTGATCACACCACGATCGAGCATTCGTTACTGATCACACCACGATTGAGCATTCGTTACTGATCACACCACGATTGAACATTCGTTACTGATCACACCACGATTGCGCATTCGTTTCTGATCTTGATTTTTTTTTACCATTCAAAACTTTTCTCCGATCAATACGATTGCCTCGACTGATGTGATACGATAATATATGATCTGGCACGATCATTACGATTACTACACGATTAAGACCATGCACCGTTTCAATTGTAGCGCGAATCGTGACAATGGAAACTAGGTATTACCATGGAGCTAACAGAGATGGTATTACAGGCTATGCTTGTCTTTGTTAGAAAATTAACCATTTCACGTACATTTCGATTTCCATGGCATGATGTGATTGCTATTACTCTGTGATTTCAGTTATATCTTTCTTGCTGTTAATTTCTTTTTCTTTCCAGTATAATAAATGTATTTTTAATCCGTTATATTTTCTGCTATTTGGGGGTCAAATTTGTCATTGTCCATTAAATTGATTCTCCTTGTGTAGTGCAGTGCCTTAAGTAGTATTTAAACTTCTCATCCTGCATATTATTCATATTTTTTCATGTGATTTATCATACAGGAGTAAGTTTCATAATTTTGTCATAAAGTTTAATAAAAAAAAACTAAACACAGTCCAAAGGAAGACCATCTTGTTTTAATGTCACCGTAAATTCATATTTATCTTGAAGCTCGCATCCCATACATCTTTCATCAAACATTCATCAACCTGGTTATTGATAAACATCGAAAAACCTTTATTCTGCAAACTTTGGCAAAAATATGAACGGGAAAATGGTTAAAAGGCTAGCAATATCGATTTCAGAAAGAACAATCATCCGTACAGCCGACAATATTTGCATCATTCGTCTCAGTCAATCATCATTTTTTTTGCATTCATGTCAGTGCTCTTCCCAGAGAATAAGTGTAAATAAGAGAATATTTATCCCCTCAAATTCGTTCTCTCATGAAATGAAATCACGACGTCACTCTTTATCATTTTCAGTGAATGTGGAACATAAACGTCATTTTTACATGCGAGGCTAAATAGTGAAAATACAGAATGAAAGGGTGAGGGGCATACACAGCAAAAACTGTGGTGTTAACCGGTGTACATAGAGGACCACACCAGTTATTTTACACCGGTGTTAAATTGGTGGTGTTAGTTTTACACCTATAGGTGTTATTACAACACATTTTGTTGTTACATTTACACTCTTTGATGTTATGTTTAATCTATAGGGTGTAATTTTAACACCTCAGGGTGGGGTCCTCTATTAACACCAATTGGTGTCAGTTTTAACACCGCAGTTTTTACAGTGTACAGATACTAGAGATATTTTCAAAACTATAGTAATGATGAAATACAATATTTAGATTATGACGAAGAAAACAATAAAGAGAGAATTCGGGGAAGAAAGAAAGGGGTTTGAGAGAAAGTGAGGGGGAGAATGCCTGGGAAAACGGGAAATAAGGATAAATATGAATTTAGAAAGTGAACGCTTATTTACAGTACAAGTGGAAAACTCCAAGAGGGGATGAAACTACAAAATAAAACATGGAATGATTTAGATGAGGAAGCACAGATTCAAGACAGAAAATAGTTCAAAGTCAATATAAATTAAAAGGTTGATGATAGATTGCAATTTAAATTCGTTATTACCTATCTATCGGATATTACGGTAGCTAGGATTGATAAAGATAGGTTTACAAGAAAATGAGACGATGTACGTGATCTTGCATCTTTCAGAGTTTGTGAAGATCTGGCCTTGGAATGTGTGCTCTGTGCCGATGAATAATACATGTCTTTCCCAGTCGTATAAATACCTCACCACATGTTTTGCGGACATACGTTATGTAAAACGATTCTAATCAATTTTCATGTAAATCTATTGATACGATTTCTCCCTTCTGGCATACGCAAATTGACAATATGTCTTCAGTGTTAAGGATAGTATACAGTATACATCGTTTATCATGTTTATTTTAACTCAATATAATTTTTTGTAATGTTTGAACGAATGTTCCTTGAGGGAATTCCTAAGCTCATGAAAATTTGGTCTTCATAACTCTCATCATATATCACATTATCTTTTCTCCATTCATCCTTATTCAACATAAAAATGACGTTATTATTATTAAGTGTGATATTTTTGTCGCGATGAAATTGTCGTTTAATTTATATTACAGTTTCAACAGTGTCATAATTCAAAATTACTCAATGTTTTACCTTTGATTAAGTAATTCATGACTTATATGGAACTGTTGATGATTTAATAGAATATGCAGTACAATGTATTGCGATGTCAGGGATGCTTTTATAAGCTAAGAAAATAACACACTCCGCTGTTGTTAAAATTGATGCCCTTGTCGATGTTCTCTTCGTCTTAATATTATAGTTAGTTTTTATTGTATACCTTTATATATCTTTCTTCTTTCGGTGACGCAGCTGCAACTTACGGGTTCAATATGTACAATCAATTATGTTCCCTCACCGTTAACTCAAAAGCCTCCAGTCTCGTTATTGCCCCATTAAAAACGCTTGAGTTAATTTGCTTGATCCCACATCATAATAAGGATGAGACCTATTGTCAATTTGCTTTTGATTCCTAAGTGGGATCCATGACTCAATATACTTCTATAGTTTAACAAGTGTCTGCCAAAGACGTTCTTTTAAATTTTTCATGATCCGCGGTTGAGATCGCGGGAGTGTATTATACTGGCATAATTATGTAGATAATGATAAGCCTTATAATGTGCACCCATTTGCGTTTGCGGTTCTATGGTATCAAAGCAATATTAAGCCTTGTGCTTTTACATTCTGATTGGTACAATACCTAATTCAGAATGAACTTTTACAGTAAATTTGTATACATTCTATGAAGCTGAATATAACGAACAACTTTTATTTTGCGTTATAATTATTACATTGTCATACACAACAATAACAGTAATAGTAGTATTAGTAGTTGAAGTAGTAGTAGAAGTAGTAGTAGTAGAAGTAGTAGTAGTAGTAATAGTAGTAGTAGTAGTCGTCGTAGTAGTAGTAGTAGTAGTAGTAGTAGTAGTAGTAGTAGTAGAAGTAGTAAGTATAATTATTGTTATTATCATTATTATTATTAAATTGGACTTGAATGGTGTGTTTTGCTAAACAATACAAAGCGCAACTATTATTGCGCCACGGTTTTAGTTCGAGCTTCCACGTTATAAGCGGCGCTCAAGTGCATTCAATGAACTAATCATACCAGGTACCCGTATTATTAGGGAGACACTTCAGGAGAAAGAAGATGAGCAATAAATGCGTTTCATGATGAATTGTTATCTTAGTTTGAAAATGATATATAAACGAGTCTTGCTCTAATAAAAGGTTTCATTAATGATTTATGACACCAAAATCTGATTTTTTATTGGAGCATATGCCATCCAGCAATCCAATCTTACATAAGCTTATTGATCGTAAAGTATTATTCCACCCTGGACATTTTCTCAAAGTGTGAATGTCACATTTAAGTATATTATTAAGTTACTTCTGTCAGCAAAGTTATTCTTTCTTTTGATATCGTTATTTGAACACTGGTCTCATTAATATAGCATTGAATTTAATGAATGTAGACACGAATTGTATTTCCTTAAAATTAAAAGTAATTTTTTTTTATTTATTATCCTTCCCCATTCCCATTCTTTGGATGTATTTGTCATGTTCTTGCTCTGAATTTATATACTCTATATTCAAACCTGAAGATGCAGGCGTCATGCACTGTATCAGGACGGTGGGCAGGAAGCCTAAATTGATTCGGTTGAGCCAGAGACACGAGTGTATGCAGCTAATGGGTATTCTTGAATGGTGATTGGATGTTAGGTATATGACATAAACGTCCCTCGACTGAACATGACGAGGTCATGTGACCCGTTGATTAATGGAACGATTGCTTGCTTTTAAAGATGAAGCATTACATCATAATTGGATACAAGTCAGAGCACATGTGGCTTGTGCTAACGGCAAATACCGGGTACAAGGTGTATCATGAACATGACAAAAAAAAAATTATATATTGTTGGCAAGTAATTTAAACCGTCAACTTTACTTGTACCCACTTTCTCTTCACCCTCACTTGTTGAATGTAATGTGTCTTCTATTTTTTTCCTACCCCTCCCCTCCACTTTAATTTCTTTTTACTCACTTTCTTTGCTTTCGTCTTATTCTGTATACCAATTTTTTACAGAAATCATAGCACTTTTTACACCAAATCAATTTTGACGGCTTGCGAAAATTGTAAATAGTAGTAGCAATAGTAATGATAATAAAAATGATAATGATAATAACAATGATAATAATTATGATAATGGTAATAATGATAATAATAAAATTGATATAGAACATTGATCATTATAGTACTATCGGGCTATATAGTTTGTAAATAGTTATAAATGTAAAAGTAATAATACATAATGATATTGATGGGTTCAAGGCGCTTTACAATATTAACGCTTCACTGTAAAAAAATGAAGTGCTAATTCAGCACTTACAGTGCTTGTATTGTGACTGCACTACGAGTGCTGATTTTTTAGTTCAAATTTAAAGTAGAAAATTTAGCACTCGTAGTGCAATCACTATACAAACACTTTAAGTGCTTAAATAGCACTTCATTTTTACAGTGAAGAAATAGCAATAATATGGAAACACGAGTTTTGATATAAATACATGTACGTATATACAACGGTTAAATTAGCACTTAGCAACCAAGTCCAATTAGCTCATGTCAGAATTTAAAGACTAATGAAGTAAATAATTGATATTAGGAAGCAATTTAACACGATAAGTAGCCTACACTAACACTAACAAATATGAGTTTATAAACTAAAAAAATTAAGTCCTAATTTAGCACTTAAAGTGCTTGTATAGTGACCGCATTACGAGTGCTGATTTTTTAGTTCAAGTTTGAACTAGAAAATCAGCACTCGTAGTGCAGTCACTATACAAGCACTTTAAATTAGCACATCATTTTTTTACAGTGTATTAGACGCTGAAATACGAAAGCAAACACTGGGTGCAATTATAGGTTTTCAAATGATCATTACGATTTTTAAACTTCGTTTTCGAGTTCATGTCGATAATTTACGTTCTTCTCACAAGAGTGTATATACGCATACACACACCCTCACCCACATCAACGCCTCCCCACACACGCTTTTAAGTTGATTACCACTGATGTACATAGTCTTGAGGGCATTCTGTCTGTTTGATTCAACAAATCTGATTACCAGGTCTCTCTAGTTCACTGCTATTGTCACTCTTCCATTTTCCTTCTTTCACTTTTCTTCCCATGTGCAGCATCATTCATATCTTTATTCATATATAAAGAACATAACTTTTGTGCTGGTGGATAATTACGGTATTTGGTAAGTTTTGTACCCGTTAAAATGATGTATATTATTTTGCAAAACATGATGACACCTTACGTGTGTGTCATGGGTTGATGCATTCAAAATCATAACACAAAAAAATCTTGTAAGATATGATTAAATGGGTTACAGGATGTCCTTCGACATAATGGCATGTTTCATTTAAGAATCAATACAAAAGAAAATAGATGTGAAGACTGTCTGGCCAAAAGCAGGAGTATGATCAGAACGTGATGTATCCTGATACCTTCTCCTCCATAGATAAAACTTTTTCCTTTTTTTTCATTGAATCTAAATCTTCCTGTTCATGCTGGCCATCGCTGTCTTCCTATCTCAATACCAACCGAATATTAGGCACGTTTACCAAATAATAATTTAACCGAAGTCACATCCATTATTTGAAGTAGCTTTCTCGTCAATGGCGTCTGATCCATCTATAATGAGGTTTATTGGTCGAAGGTTCGAGAGCAGACCCTTTCGCTCTTTGACTGTGTGAATCGGTTGCCGACAAACCAAATAGCGGAATGGTCATTGTTACTTCTTCTAACACAGCCAGTCCCTCGATTCATAACTTTATGGAATGTCTGTTTTAAAGACTAGTCAGGGTAAGGATACCAAAGAGGAAATGAGATGTAGATGGGGGAAATGGTTTGTACGATCATATTTAATCTACTGCATATCAGCTGACCACTGATGTGTGCGTGACATTACATCGTGTACTTTAATATTAAAGTGGATTTTATCAATGTTTGGAACGAATCTAATTAAATTATTACATTATTCACATGTTGTGAAGGACTCGAATTCTGCCGGCAACGTCCTTTACACTCCCATTGGCGTATTATACGACAATAACAAGTAACGACCTCTTAAAGTCTCGCAAGATGCGATTTTAAAAGTAACCTTTAGGCTTATTCTTAGTTTGATGGTATTTATACACTAAGACTTTAGAAAAAGTAGAGTCTCGTGAAATGGCATTGGTTTAAGTTTATGATATAGTACCTAACGGAAAATATTTCTGCTCAAATTAAATCTTTAGAAGATGTAAAGTGAAATTATCATTTAAAGAAATAAAACTTAAATGTCTTTATCTTGTCCCTATGTTGCAATATTTGCATTTGGTATCTTGATTGATTTCTAACTAATGACTTCATATCTACTTTAGACAGATTACCCTTAGAATACCAACAGAATGAGCCACAATTAGGGCAATAGTTAATGGAACTGCGATGGTTAAAATAACACTGCACGTACATTTGGAGTTCACCGAACAGACACCTGGCAAGATAGTTTGAAAATAGCAGCGCGATATGTACATTTTGATGAAGATTACAACTTGTTATCCACCCTCTCTGTAGATGATGACTTAGGAGTCACAGCACACCACACACACACACACCACGGGCACACGAAGGTTTTGTAATTTGCCAAAACCATTATTTGCATTTGTCTCAATGTTTGCAAAATATAATTTTTCTCTCCTTTTTCAAACCTTCCCCTAACCCTGTATTTGGATGGTCTGTTTTGTGTGTTTACATGCTTCGTTGTGGTCGACAGACATTATCATAATTTCAGCGTAATCCTCATTTTCGCGAAGTGATATTTGGTGCCTCTTCATAATTTAGGATTGTGCACAAGAAATCCAAATACCAAAGTCTTTGTCTACGATATCCTGATCAAACCCCTTGTATTCGTTTGAACGGGATAATTATTCACCTCCCCCTCATTCCTGTTAAATGGGTTGAGGCAAACCCTCAGAGGAGATGTTACATGAGCGCTTTTCTTCAAGCTTACCTATTTACCCTTATGTATTTTTAGCCTTCTTACCTCAGATGTTTTCTTTCATACTGCAGTGATGTTTGTATCTTCTCCTGGCTAGCATCTCATTAAAGTGTTTTTTCGTTCTTATGTGGTCACTCACCAATCCGCTTTATTGTTTCCTTTTTTTGAAACCACAATTCTTTCCTTGTGTTCTCAGCTCCTCTACTTGTGGTTATAAGCTTCTCGTCTGTCTTCCAGTAATCGACTCTGTAACCCCCTATCAACCCCTTTTTTCATTCCTTCTTTTCGTGTAATCACTTGCCAATGATTTCGATCCATTTTCATTGCTTCCAAAGGATAAGTTTTTGGTGTTTTATGATGCTTATTGCTAAAAATTTAGACCTGAATTTATTACATGTTCAAAGCATGAGAAAAATTGAATCAACATATACCTTTTTAGGAATCTCTTGGAATTTAGATTTATTCATTATCAATGTCTGAGGCTACTCAGGTCCGCCGATCGACTTGTCGAATTGATTTTGAATTTAGAACTACCCGACAATGCTGTGCGTATGTTTATGTTGTGTGAACGGAAGATGATGATGTCTGTTTTTGTGTATGTTTCCCAAGAACGGTAAAATATGGAAGAAAATTCAAGAATTGTAAGTGATGAATGTATACATTAATTAGATATGCAGTACCAGTTTTATGGCTGATTAATTCAAGGTAATATGAGTGATGAATTGTGTATGCCATTCTGTGATGGTGGGTGTACATGTAGCTGCGGGTATGTATGTGGGTGTCTAATGGTGGGTTCGATGAGGTGTATTATGGTGCATATATTGTTTGAGAAAAAGAGGAGAGTTAAGTAGATATAATCTTGATAAATGAGAATCAGGAATAGATTATAGATAACAAATCAGTAATATTTTTGAAATGTTGGAATGATGGGTAGGATCTCAAATGTCGATAAGAGGAGAAAGAGAGGGGGATCAAAAAAGAAAGGGAGTGAAAAATTGAAAACAGGGAGAAGACAAAAGATATAAAGACGAACACAAGGTGGTACAACACAGAGCAGATGCAACCGCACACGATGAATTTGCAAGTAGTAACAATTTTAGAAAAAGATGAAGAATAAAATACACGGAACGTGGATCACATTTGAGTAAGCCGTGTAGTAATACCCCTATCTTCTTTGAAAACAAATTGAAGTAACTTTTTTGGGGTATCTTAAGTCCCATTTCTTCTATAACCCGTGGCACCCTTAAATGTATAAAGTTGGGAATAGAGCAAACGATTGAAAGCTCACGTGTCGTTTGCTTACTTAAACGCCAAGTCCATTTACAGGAAGGCTTTAGAAAGTCGAGGGTATTTTGTTGCAATAATACTCGTATCTATCGGACCTGTCAAGACAAATATATTCGGGGTATAGACATGTGGCCTTGCAAGATATCGTTGCATCAAATGTACCCAATGACGTGGTGGCTCAAAGAAAAAATACTTCGAGTAAAAATAAAAATGATATTTCGATGAAAGTTGTAGTTTTCGTGCTGTAATCTTAATTTTCTACAACATCATATCTACTTTTTTATTCAGCTTTCACAAAACGCCACCTTTTTATTCCATGATACATAAAAAAATATTTCGTTACCATGAAATTCCTCATGAGTTCTCCAAGGCGAAATAAACTTCTTATAGAATTTATGATATACATTTTTATCTTTATTATGCAATATGCGTGGCATGATACTAAGCAATATTGGTAACCAATATTATTGGAAATGATTTTGTATGTACATCGATTGGTGTAACACCTTACTGGAATAATCATTTTATATGTACTATGTACTTATAATAGTCATTGCAATGTTGTTTTTGACTTTTTGGAATATGCAATTTGTTTTTCTCAGTCTTTAATTTCACCTGATCCCACATATGTATGTGACGAATAGATCAAACGATTCCTCTTCTCCACCACTCAGAAAAAAGGCATTTGCATTTCAGAGTGGAAACCTGTGTAGAATAGACCATGGTTAGGGCGTGCAAAGACTACCCATGTATTCCCTAGTCCCGCTTTCAATTTGTAAGGGGCCGTGACCATGCATTTTAAATAAAACAATCATGACCGCTTCCATTGCCACTTGTGTTACTAGCATATCACTATTCTGCAGGATACGACTGGAGAGTTGAATATATATTCATCCCGCGTTCAGCCTTTCTATTTTGCCTCTCTCTCTCCTACCTCTCACATTTTGTATATAAGTTGCATTCATATTTACATGTCTTAGCTCCTCTCTTCTCTTTCTCATTCATTATCTCAGTCTGATTTGGTGTTTTGGTCCAGCCTTACCTTTTCATATATTTCTCATTCCGCTCTCCTTATGTGTATTGTCTCATCTCCCTCTCACTTCCTCTCACCCCCTCTCCTCGCCTCTCCCCCTCTCCCCTCTCTATCTTTTATTTGATTTCTATTTGTTACTTGCTCTTCTTAACCTCGCATCCCTGATCAATTTTGTACATCTATATTTGTTCAGTGTTATGTTGAACATGATTGTTCAACGGTTTTTTGGAGGAATTCTTATGATGAAGCTGTTCATATTCAAATTGTACTGTATTGATTATGCAATCGTTGATTTTCATTTATATCTGAATTCATTATTCCAAAGAAAATATCGTTTTCTGATTCTGAACATACCCTTTTGTTCAATATATTCGTACATTAAATATATTCTAGTATGGAGATCTCTGAATTGAAGATAATTCTCATGATTATATTTTGTTATTGTCAAGAATGAAAATGACCGAAAGGTATGACAGAACATGATCGTTGCTGGCATTCATCAGATATTCGTCGGATCGAGGAGGTATTCTTGATTACTTCTACTTTGATAAGGTCCTTTAACCTGCAAGATCATGGTGATGATTGAATTGATAATTGGACAAAGAGACCTCAGGAAGATGTGATCCCCGATGATTTATAAAGGGAAATTCCCCAACGCCAAAATGAGGACAAACCTTTTGACCTTGCCACGGTCAAGACGTCTTCCTTAAAATGTCACACAACCGTGAGACATCTTAAATGGCATATTATGTTCCCACGTGGTACACTATTCCAGACATGAGATGCTTTATCCTGAAGCATACTTTTACATGAACATGAACTTCAACATTTTCATTTTCTAATTGTTGTTTGAGCAGTGATCCAACTCTTAAACTCAATTGAGACCTATGGCCTTACAATACACAGTACCTAATGATAACCTGCAAAACTCTGACCGCTCATCAAATGGAGCAACGTTATATCAGAGCACCAAAGTGACGAAACTCGATGGTCATAAGCAAAAATCATTTCGCTCACAATCATGAGATGTACTGAATAGAAAATAGTGTACTGATTTCCAAGGATACATAAGGTGACTTTTATCCGGGTTCTTTATAAATGCGTCGAAAGATTTAGTGTGTTCATATAAATACATGACATAATTTATGAGGACTGTTCTTATGTTAGCACCATTGCAAAATGACAAAATTGATGACGATCTATTAACTCATATTCTTTATGTTTGATTTGTCCCTCATGCATTAATGATACCAAGGGAACTAAACATGAATAAGAAACCCAGTGTTTGCAAGGAGTTTCGTATTTGTAGTTTTCGTATACATAACATGAATTCAAAGTTTGTTGATACACGTAAGTTAGTTTGATAGATACCAATGGTTTTCTTATCTACGAAATATTTATAAAATCAAACTGCTTCATGATAATAAACATTCAATTTCAAGCCATTACAATATGAAAGAATAGTGTGTGAATGTTTATTTGGATATCAATACAGGAAATAGTGTCACTAGTAATCTCTTTTAGAGCTATCTAGGAAGGATCTTACGTCAAAAATGATATGAGATATCTAAGAGGTGTCAAAAATTAATGTACATAGCCTCGTACAGGTTTAGCAGAATTTCCATTCTAAAGAGTATGAATTGTGAATTAAAAATCCATGTGTTACTGATATTACCTTAAATTATTCAATCCTTTATTTCCACCAATCAATTCTCTGATAAGAAGAATGCCCTTCTTCCGTCGGTCACTGTTCCCTTGACTACTGAGAGTCTATGGCAGTAGGGAGTCGCTTTCTTAATGTGATTGATCTCAAGTACTCTCTATCTATCGTGTCTGACACTCACTTTGTCCCGGTAGTCTGGTAGTGCTTCATCAACGCCTACCCTTTTCAACTTTGGGCTTCATTTAATTCTTTTACCTCAACAACTTTATTTCTCTATCTTACGGTATGTCCTAAAAGTCAGTGGATGAACTATTAAAAGTGCCATTTCTAATTTCCCTATTTATTTCAAGTAAATAATCACACCTCCCCATATAAAAAAAATTCTTCCTTTTTTTAGTTCTCATTGAATGACAAAAATCATTGTAAATAATATAGAATCATTGGTAAAGGGTAAAATTTACTTAATATGGAGTAATTATTGAGCAACATTGATTATTAGTATCTTTAACCCTGTGTGATAGTGTGCTCTCGGGTATGTTTATCCAAGATTTTTAACATTGAACTCCTTCAACCTAATTATCATCAAAGGAGGAAGAAAACGAGTTATGGTTGTCCATTAAAGTTATAATTTATCTCATATGTGGGTCGTCGTGATCTAGTGGTTACGACTCTCGTTTTCAATCAAAGGGACGTGGATTCGAATCCCAGCCATGGCGTGTTTTCCTTCGGCAAGAAAGTTACCCACATTGTGCTGCACTCGATCCAGGTGAGGTGAATGGGTAATCCTTGAATGCTTTAGCGCCTATACGGCGGCTCAGCAACAGCCGGTGTAACAATATGATTCCAAGTATCAATCGCAGTAGAGTATATGAAATTACAGTAGCTGCGCTATACAAATGGAACATATCATCATTATCATTATTATTATACAACAATATCCACAAGTTTAAAGATGTATGGTATTGCGAACACATTCAAGACATAGATGTAAACACATCAATGTAACATGTGACCAAGCTTATTCTCCACACACTGCCATAATTTTCATTTAATTCTTTACAAATCCTGATATATTTATGTCAGTCTGTATTTGTTGCAATGTGGGTTTTCGATTAATATTTTGTTGCTGAATGTCACAAAAACAAAACCATGATGGTAATGTTCAGTAATTGTCAATTACACGTGAGCTTAATTGTATCTCATGCCCACTATGGAGTAATAATACCAGCAACTATTCTAGATTGTCCTTCATTCAACCTCATTTTCCACTATAATTATGCCCGATTAATTATATAGGAAGCTAGATATTGTGACTTCTCATTATTTTAGTGTAGAAGCATGTGTATAATCGGGCTTCCAGACGTAAAGAAGGTAAAACCGCCAGATTTATTCCGTCTGAGGTTGCTATATAGAGGCCCCCTCAAAGGTCATGCGTGGCTACTTGAAGAGAGTCTAATAAATGTGGCTTCACGATGCGGCGTCACAAAGATGTGTTCTTCATCTATTTGTGCCAAAACCGCCATGCAAACTGTGCATACCATACAATGAATTCTGGCAAAGTATGTGCCGTTATTTGTTTAAATGTAAATCTGTGTTGTTAAGTTGTTAGATTGATACAAAGCCATCCCCTTTCATACTGTTCAAATACACTTGAAACATTATGTTATTGAACATTCTTGTTTTTCCTTGAAAAAAAATATGAAATGTAAATATTGAACGCCTAGTGCTTAATGAATCTTTCATATAATACGCTTTTCAATGTCAATGAAGAAGTTGTTTCCTAGTTGGAAATTACAAAGATAAAGTAAGATTTCCAGGCATTTATTCAAGATATGTTCAAATGCACTGTTAAAAAAACCTAATAACAGAATCATTCTGTGAATTCACAAAACGTGAATTTTTCTGCAATATAACAGAACAGGTCTGTTTAAAAGGGGAAAAGTGTGTTTTATTCAAAAGAATTTGTAAGGTTCCATACACCAAATACCGATATCCTGTAATTTTACATGATATAATGTAAGATTACGCTTTCTGGTAAGATTACATGTGTTCTCGAGACTCTGCTGCAGGAACTTGTTTTATCTTAAGGATAAATTTTCTAACATTGTGGATCAACAGACCACATACTTTCTTAATTGTATTTCCTTCCATTTTTTTTATTCTGTGACAAGAATGATATATTTTCTGGATATATTAGTGACGATAGTGTTCAGAGATCCAGTCCTTAGTAACGCAGCCAACATTCAAAATGAAGGCTCAATCCGATCCAGAATCATAACTAATATTCAATGTCATTTTTCCCCTTTCTTTTATCCATAATTTTGCTGGACCCGGTTTACAATGGCGCCTCTACACTCATCATCACGTGATCCCCTCTTACCAATCATGACACTCTCTCGTCATCTGCACTAATCAACGTTTCAAAATACTTTTGTGTATGCAGGTAAGTGACTCTTTTACCGTCCTAATGCGCCAGATTGAATTGACAATGTGGAGTGAGTGAAGTACGTTGAGTTTTGTATTTTGAATCATTACGACGTTAGCGTTCAATGTATCCAGTTTAGGAGGAAATTACAGATACATCTGGAGTGTTCGGACGAATTGCCAAAGCATGGGCAAGGCGCCTAGATAGTGTAATGATATTATGATAGCGACGTGAATGGTGAAAATTAACTGGTAACAAAGGATTATTGGAAGAATGGCAGATAGAAGACATATGCAGTCAAAGTCATGTTAACATGTGCGTATTCTGGGGGGGGGGCTTTCAGGGCCCGGGCTCCCCGGGTGGGCTAAAAAGGGGCTCCAAAAAGGGAAAAAAGAAGAGAAAAAAGGGGAAAAAGATAATAGAAAAAAGAAGAGAGAAGGGGCTCCGAACTGATGCTCGACATAGGGGTGCCATTTTGATGTTTGTTCTTATGCGTCATATTAATGTTTCACAGGGGGCGCCAAACTCATGTTTCACAGGTGGGCGCCAAACTCATGTTTCTTGGCATCAAAATTAATGCTTAGCTAGATGCTCATCCTGTTCATGATTACCAAAAGTGCTTAGAAAGTCCAAATTTTAAGTCAGAATATACAAAAAAAATCATCTCTCTCTCTTCTCGCTCGCATCAATTGTTAAGTAAGGTAAAGATCATGTTTATGGTTGGATAAAGTGCTTAGAATGAACTTTAAAATTAGAACTTTGGGTCGAAAGGCCATAAATTTTCGGTTCGCGCTCGCATTAGATGTTTTGTTAGATACTCATCCTGTTCATGATTACCAAAAATGCTTCCTCGAATGTCCAATTTTTAAATCAGAATAGAACAATTTTTCAGCTAGCGCTTCACGCTCGCATTAATTTTTTAAATACATAATCAACCTGTTCATGGTCACATAATGTGCTTAGAATGACAGGTCTTGGGTTGGAGCATCATATATTTTCAGCTCGCGCTTCGCGCTCGCATAAGTGCTTAGAATATCCGATCGGGAAACGTATACATGTAATACATGTAGATAAAAAAAACACCCCCACTCCTACTGTTAGCGAAAGCTGGATCCACTTCTGGTAAAGAAATTACAGCTCCCGCACACATAAGTTTAGTAGAGTCTACCACTCTACTGTAGAGTTAAACTAAATTTAAACCCCAAAGTGCTTAAAATGCTATGCTTTCTCGTCCAATTCTTTTCAATAAGTGGTATTACAAAATATTCATGCATTTTTTTTTCATGAACACATTGAGGTGAAGTCGTGATTACAAAATAAGATAATTTGACATGCATTTGAGCATCTATGATTGCCTGGCGAGGGGGGGGGTGGTTACCATCTCCTGAAAAGTTCACAGGGGCGCCAAAATTAGGTCGGGCCTCGGGGGTGCAAAATCCTGGATAAGGATAAATGACAAAGTAATTAAATAGTGAGCTAGATAACAGTATCATAAATGAAGCTTGAAAAATCTACACTTTTGAAAGCATAAATCAATTTCTGATCCCAGATATGAAGAGGGGAATGCAGTCTACTAAAGTTATAAAACGGTAAAACCCTTTTTTTAAGACACAACTGATTTGGCTTTACCAACACCCATCAACAGAAATACAACGATGTTTCTACTCCCCATATCGTGTTATAAAAAAAATCGACATTGCCGTGCGCCACCCTGAATCGATACCTGGTATTCGTGACCGCTTAAAAATCGATTTTCCCGCAGTAGTAGGAAATTAAACTTTCTCTGCGCTAATTTTTGTCGATTGTGATCCGTCTTTTCGACTTGACCATGGGCTCAAAGCCAGGAACAAGAATATGAAGCTGTTATTTACATGCATTGTACATATATCATTGATCTGTTTGTAACATATATGATATCTTCCTTTAATACATACTGTAATGTGTAGCATCTTGTTCTGTATGATTGGTCGGGGATTGATTCAACAACTATTTTGAAGTGTTTATTCAGTGAAAGTGACGTGACTATGAAATCACTCAATACTACGTAATTTCCGCCCTTAAGCTCTTAAAAACCACCAAACAAGCACAAAAACCCAACAAACAAGGGGCTCCAACTAATTCGGTGTACAGACACACTGTACTTGGAAAATGCAGAGAAGATATTTCCTTTGGTGATTTCGGAATTCGTGGTATTATTCTACGCCAGAGTATTCATATATGAGTATTTGGATGCTTTCAGCGAAAACGGATGACACAGATCCATAGGCCAGCCATGCTGACTTTCCCCGCTTAAAGGGAAAACTTACTGACCGTCACCACAATTCGTAAGTTTCTGGCCCCATTTTCCTCCTTTCTTCTCAAGAGCGATGATGGGGTGCTGAGTATGTTTAAACCTGGAAATCAGGATCGTTTACTAAAAAGTAGACATTCCACCAAAATTATGATCATTTTGGAGAGAGAACTTGTTTTATTCGTCTCTTTTTTTCTTACCGAAATCACCTTGATTGTTTTATGAAAGTCTTTTTTGTACTGTTTATTTTTCCCCCAAAACACCAACTCTTCAAAAAGCGTTCGTAAGGCCCTTAATATTTACGAAAAGATTTTGTCATATTCATGAGAATTTAAAAACAATTATAGAATCACTAAACAACTCGGTTATGAATTTGCTCACTTCGATTGCCTTCCTTTTTAATGTACTTTATTTATTTATTTGTTTCTGCATGTCATGATAATTTACATAGTGTAACCATCACAACATTGATTACATTGAATTTTACATAATAATAATGTATAATTATGATGATTAACATAACATTAACATAACTGATTATAACAAGGTTGCAGACATGCAGTGGTATGACAAAATAAGCAGATGCTTGAGCTGTTGTCAGACCTTTGAATATATATATAATAATAATAATAATAGATATATTTACCCAGGGAAGCCGCTTCAGTTCCGAAAACTGTTCTCCCAGCGGGCCCTGCTATTATTATTACCCCGGCTTTAGCTGGGCTGCCTAGGCGCTCAAAGCATTCAAGGAATTTCTTCCTACCGGGTACCCATTCATCTCACCTGGGTTGAGTGCAGCACAGTGTGGATAAATTTCTTGCTGAAGGAAATTACACCATGGCTGGGATTCGAACCCACGACCCTCTGTTTCAAAGTCCGAAGACTAATCCACTGGGCCACAACGCTCCACAATGAATATATGAAATGCATACATAAATATAAAAACAATACTGAAAAGTCAAAACTAATGATTACTCAAAGAAGGGAAAGAAAAAGAAAAACAAAACAAAGAAAACTAAATAAACAAATTATTATGTTCCACAACTATTTACAAATATTTACAAGGAGTGTATGAGGCGTAATAATACTTGAAATTATATCAATCCTTAAGTTTAAAATGTACAGTACAACAAAATGTGTCTTGCTTAAAAAATTACATCTTAGAGACAAGTATGCGTTTTACCGCATTTTTTTAAGGAATGCACTGATAATATATTCCTAATACTAGTAGGTATCGAATTCCAAACATCAGGTCCATAATGTCTGACAGATTTGTGAGCCAACAGTGTGCGAGGGTTATACAAATGCATATTACATGCTTGTCTTGTGTGGTAGGTATGGATAGTATTATTTTGTTGAAACATATTGGAAAAGCAGGTAGGTAACATTTTGGCATTAAACCGATACATAAAAAGGGAAGTTTGAAGAAAATGGACATCATCAACAGTAAGACATTGCAGCTTTATAAAGAGAGGGCGTGTATGATCACGGTAACCAACTCCAGCACAAATGCGAATTGCTTTCTTTTGGAACAAAAGAATTGGGTTTGTGACACTCGTTGATGTTGCCCGAAGAATATTGCAATATGACACATAAGGTAGAATAAGAGTATTGTACAACATGTAAAGTATTTTATAAGGTACAAGGTACTTAACTTTATACAGTATACCTATATTTCGAGAAATTGGTTTACTGATGTGTTTCATGTGATCATTCCAGTTAAGTTGATCATTGATATAGACCCCAAGGAACCTCGTAGATGTCTGTCTTTCCAGCAAAGCATTGTCAAGTTTCAATCTTAAATCATGATCAGCACATGACTTTCTGCCTTTAAAGTGTACATAATTAGTCTTTCTAACATTCAGTGATAACATATTACTTCGAAACCAATTAGATAATTTCGGAAGTTCGACATTAATGGTGTTTTCTAAGATATCAATATCACGGTGTGATAGGAAAACACTTGTGTCATCAGCAAATAATATATAATTCAATGTGTTTGATACCAAACAAATATCATTAATATAAATCAGAAATAATAATGGACCCAATATAGAACCTTGCGGCACACCGCACCTCATAACTGATATACCAGAATTAGAATAGTTATAGCATGTGTATTGTCTTCTATTTGAAAGATAACTAGTAAACCAATTTAGGGCAACGCCCCTTACTCCCATATGTTGGAGTTTATAAAGCAGTATTGAGTGGTCAAGGGTGTCAAATGCCTTGCTCAGGTCCATAAATACACCAATAACGTGCTCACGATTAGCCAGAGAACTAGATACATAGTCATAAAATTTCAACAACGCAAGGTCTGTTGAGTGAGACCTGCGAAATCCAAATTGGTTGGGATTAAGTAGGTGGTTTTTGTCAAGAAAGGCAATCAGTCTATTATAAACAATTCTTTCTAGTATTTTTGAGCAACTAGGCAAAATTGAGATTGGTCTATAATTGCTTATAACGGTCATGCTTTCCTTTTTATGAACAGGAATAACCTTGGCTAGTTTAAGAGAGGAAGGGAATACACCAGTTAAAATGGACAGATTACAGATATGCAGTAAAGGAGTTAGGACTGAGCCAATTATTTGTTTTAACAATTCTGAACTTATTTCATCATGCCCATATGACCTACTATTTTTAAGAGACTTAACAATGTTTAATATCTCAAGATGATCAGCTGGCTTAAGGAATATAGATGATTCGGACCTGTCTTGTAAATATTCTTTGTAATTAACTTCTACGGGAGTTATTTTCTTTGCTTGGTCAGGCCCAATGTTCACAAAGTAGCTGTTGAATCCATTTGCAATGTCATTATCAGAAGTTAACTCTTTATCCTTATGGACAAATTTTGTGGCAGGTTCTGACTTATTTCGCTTACATAATATATCTCTAACAACATTCCATGTCAAGGGCATGTTACCTCGAGCATTCTCAAACTGTCTAGAATAGTGCAAACTCCGTGATGACCGTATAATAGAAGTAAGCTTATTTCGGTACTTTTTGTATTTTTCAACGTGCTCTTGTGAAGGTTTCTTTACACTGTACTTGTTCATGGTTGTCTAAGGATGCATCCACTTTCTTGATGGCTAAGAAGCATTTGTCATGATATGAAGGTAATTTTTGTCGTATTCTTAGAACAAGTCATGAAACCTGATTGACTGATTGGTTTGAGTAATTATAAGTCATTTTGGGGGGCGCATTTTTTTTAGATGTTACAACCTCGATCAATATAAATATATGACGTCCTTTAAACGCAATTAGAATGAATGTTACGTTTACGTTTCGCTACTATGGAATCCTTTAGGGATTCAGATTATAAACGCAGCATTTTGAGGTCGCGATCGGCGTTTACATCCGTAACAATATCCTCATTTTCACTTGAAAAGCTAAAGGGGAAGCATCACAGGTTATGATTATTGTTGATGATTTGCTTCCAGACAATATCTTATTTCAGAACACAGGTGTCAGGTGAAACGTTAATTTAGTTTTGGGAGGAGTTTTTCATAGCGGGTATAAATTGCGAATTCCCTTAGCTTATTCACATTTTAAGGATGGAATGGTTTTTAAAAATACGGAAAGAAAATTACACTCTTTGGCACACATGTTCATGTTGGTGTATCGCGGGGTCTGTGTGTATGTGTGTGAATGACAGAGATGGAATGATATTTTCAATGGTTTATACATGAGAGTAGATGCAACTAGATAAAAATGAGGTAAAAGAGAGATGAGTTTTACTGAGGCTTTCGATTGAAAAGCGGATTACGCCTGGAGAAATCCTCATTCTTCATGATGCAGCCATACTCGTATGACGGGTATTGATCGAAGCCTTTGCTCTGTGCACCTGTTTAATATCGGGGAATCTACCCTTATTTGTCTTTGGAAATTGAGTTTGCCAACCTTCACTAACACTTGACTGTCGGCTCGCCAACCATCGACATGAAGGCAGTCAAATACCGTTGCTCTATTACAATATATTTCAATGCAAAAATGAATGTAGCATAACAAAAAAAATAGCGCGGAGTTTTATTGGCATTTTAAAATATATCAGGGTGTGTTTGTTCATAAGACTCTTATGGAGGTATGGTAATTATTTTCAAGAAGAAATAGACGTTGACACGTTTGTGTAAACGACTGAAAATCTCTTTATTTCTATCCCCTCCCTCACTCTTCCTCTCTCTCTCTCTCTCCCTACCCATATGTCTCTTTACCTATCCCTCTCTCTCGCACACATATCCACAGCCACGCGCACCGCGCGCACACAATGACGAACCTGCGTGTACTCACACCAGCACACATCTCTCTCCGTTTCGCATTCACTATTCACTGAATTTCTTCCGTTGGTTTTACGTTACATCCAACCTTCTCTTTTTATTTGTTTTCATCTATCACTTTTTTGCTAAGTAAATATTTCTGGATTGGAATGGCATGTTGTCGTGTATTGACTAATATCACAGATGTGATTTATTTATTTCCTAACAAACACGTGTGCTAACTATATACACACACATGGAGTACGTTTATAGACGTATACTTCCTATTACTAAAACATTCTTGCGCAGATGATATGAAATCGCCTGTAAATGTCAGAGTTTTGTACGTATGTTGGATGTTTACGTTTATGTTATACTTTAGTATTACTGTGAAGAGATATTATAGTCTAATTGTCTTTATGTTGATCCACAATGCAACTTACATTTCTGTACTAGTGATTACATTATTTCAATTTTTATTATGGTAAATTGTTCTGTAATGCAGGCGTTTTAATCTAAATTCACATTTTACATTGTTATAGTCCCATGTGATTTCTAAATACCTTAGGAATTTACTTCCTGATGATATAGGAATAAATATGAGGGTAAATACGAAAGTAAGTAATAAAAGCATCATGCAAAAGTCATCAATGCGATTTCAACTGGGATCCCTGTGGAGAACACCGTCGTTATCAGGACGCCTGATATAACGTTTTAATTGCTTAACGTGTGTAACTAATCTGATACCATTTTAATTAATGGGAAAATGTCATTATTATAAAAAGAAGAAATATCTAGAGCTTAAAATGATAGTGTTTAAATATCAGCAATCAGCGGAAACTATCAACTAATAACGTTTAATAAATGAGATTGCCGTAGTGTAAATTATGAAAAACATGCACATGATGGGGTTTATAACCTTTAAACCCAGATTTCGTTGAGTCTAGTCTGAAACTCTGCAAATTTCACCTTCATGCAATCACGAATACAAATAATGAAGCAGTAAGTAACCGCCACATATCATTCAGCATGGTGTCTAGGTAGCACATAATGAATTGGACTTGGCTGCTGACAGCGGTACACCGCTGTCTGTGGTACACCGTCTTTCACACTTAAGGATGTCTATTTGTTGTCGACTGCAGGTGTATTTGTTGATACCCATGTACATTATTGACCCATACCAACAGATGGCACATACTTGCGAGCCTGCTCCATTTCACTTTAAATTTTAGCATTTCGACACGTTTTAATCGAAGCATAGCGTGCAAGATCCATTACCATATCTTCTTTCAATCTCATCACTCTCTTCATCTCTCTCCTCTTGTAATTCTGAGTCAATTTCATCTCACTTCTTGTTTTATTCTCGACCCTTTCCATTTCTAAACGAGATTTCTTCTTACTCTCCTGTTTGCAACTGCCTATTCCCTGATCTTGAATTTATCTTCCACTGAATACAACCATTCTGTCATGTCTGTTAAAACAGGAAAGGTCTATTTCTACATTTTTTCTATTTTTTCTTACATAGTTTTATGTTGAGTGTCATTCAAATAACAATATATCTTCACTTTTAGTTGTCCAAGTCTTTTGTTATTTTTTAGATCCAAGAATCAAAGTACAATTGATTTAATACTAGTTCAGTGCTGAGCCTGATCAGTTAAAGTGAGCATTGAGGTAAAACAAAATATTTTTTTTATATTTTTGTGATGTAATCACTGCCGGATATTTAATTGATATCTAAGGTTGACTAAAATCCATATTACTTGGTAAGGTCCGTAAAGCGACTGGAATGACTTTCGGAAAGGGGTATTGAACACTGCTTTCACGGACGGACGCTTTTGAGAAATATTGATTTGGTCCGATTTTGACAATCATTGGATTGCCTTGAGTTTTTTTTACAAGTAGATGAAACACCAGTTTGCTAAAATAAAGTAAAATATTGGGAAATATTTGTCCAGGAATTGTCCGTCCATGACAGAAAGAAAATTCAAAAGTTTTATGTTCTATTGCTGGAGCAATATACTTAAACTAAAAATGCTGAGCTATTCCACAATAACAAAAGACCTAAAACTCAGATCAATAAAATATTCATATGCGAAAGTTGAATTGGAATATTGTCACGGACGGACAAAATTTTATCACAAACGGACATTTGCATTATGTTGCAATGGTATACATGTATTTACGGGATTTCTTATTCATTTACTTTGGAATTGTGTTTTAACAGTTATATTCCCCCATATAACCCCTCCACCAAGACACACTCATGCACAAGTATCTTCATGCTGACGAAGCCTCGAGGGGGCATTAAATGTTGCACCGTTAGTCCGTCCCCCTAATTTGTTTCGATACGATACTAGTAAAAAAAAATGACAGATTTTAAATATTTTTGATATGTAGGTAGATCACACTACAGGTAATTTTCAAATTTGGACGGTCAAAAGTCACAGCTCATGATATATGCAGATTGGTTTGTGGCTGATAAGTTGATAAATATTTGACGGAATTAAAAAATGTTTTGGTATGCAGATAGATGACACTGAAATACCAGTCAAGTTCGTATTTGGAGTCTGTCGGTAAAGTTCAAAGGTCACAGCTCATTGTACATGCAAAATGGTTTTGGGGTGATTACTTGATAAATATTTAACATATATTTTTTAATGGTATGTAGGTAGATGACACTAAAATACAAGTCAAGTTCAAGTACATGTAGGACTCTGCATGTCAAAGGTCACAGCTCATGCAAAATGGTTTCCACACACTCAATAAGACAATGCTTACTGACTGCATTATAGCTCGGACATCTCTATCCTGTGGACAAAAAAAAATAGTTTTTATTTTTGTTCAAGTTTATTAGTGACCCGAGTATTGAGTGCTGGGCTGAAATATCAATTTTTATTGGGATAACGCCCATCTGTGACACAAAATGTTCGTCTGGTAAAAGTTACAGCTTGCTTCAAAATAACATACATATGTCAGGGAAGTCAACTTATTAGATTAACATCTGCAATGAAAATAAATTGTGAGCATTGTTTCGTTTAGATAGACACAACAAAAGATCACTGACAAGTATAGAAACACGTTTCTATCCTGTCCGTTCGTGACATTGAATATTTAATGTATTCTATCTTTAGTAGGTAATCATGACAACACAATTCAATAAACATTTCGATGATACTCTTTGCAGTGAACCATACTACACATTCACAAATTTAACTACTTAATTTTTACAAGTCTTTAAACTTTCAGAATTTGTTAAATGTAAGCCCATGACAAATTGATCAGGCTCTGCTAAGCTCTTTATCAAGATTCACTTACCAAGCCATTTTCTAACATTGCTCACCGATGATTTAAAATGGATATCATAATATTCATATCGATATTATGATATCTTGTCATTTCCTTTTTCGTATGCAATAATAAATATCATATATTTATATATACATAAACTTCGATAAACAATTTTGTAAAGTGTTTACATGGGCTGCCATAAGAGATGTTTGTATTGCAATTTACACCTATACTACTTTCTTTTGTATGCAGTATTCAAAATTACCGACAATATAAACTTTCATAATGTGCTCATTTATACTGACTCGGCCAAAAGCGATCTTCAACGTGTTTCAAACCAATATATTTGTCAATCAAATAAGTAAATCTCCCTTTTTACCCTGAGGAATGCTAACTGCACAATCTCATTTTCTTTACTGTATCCCGCAAGCTTAAAGTGTCAATCATCTTCATGCATTTAGAATATCTGTCATGTGCAAGTTCAGAATGCCCTCAACATGCCAAACATGCCAAACTGGAGTTATGATTGCTCTTGTCATCAGTATGATCGAGTAGACATTAAGAAAATGAAGGATGACATATTTGTAATATTACTATAAATAAAGTTCCATTTCATTCATCGGCAACCTCGGTATACAAATTCAAAAAATCCTGCAGTGATTAGATTTTAGATGGGTTTTTTCTACTGTATAAAATGTACAACTGCATAATTAGTCAAACAAACTGTCTCAATTTAACTTCTTTCGTAAGCATAGTCAGCGTCTGCCTATAAATTATAAATAGATTATCATGTGTAGATGGACAGAATGTCTATATAGATACTTTCGATCATTCATGTACTTAGATACATATAAATCGATGCAATGACACACTGTTAGTTACTTCTGTTAAAATTTGCAATCCACGTTCCAATCAAAAGGTTTTATAGAAATGAGACACCATAGACAATGACATTATATTTTGTTTGATCAGGTTTTTCCCCCATGGAGGATGACTGGCTAGTCAACAAACGATTCCTAGATCTACATGTATAGCAAAATATGTAGTGATAATAACCGAATTATGGAGATGACATATGGGTTTGTTTGGATTAACGATTAGTGATGACTACTGTATTTCAATCCTATTGAAGTTAAGATGAATGACTTCCCTCTCAATAAAGCGTCAATCCTATGATGGATTAGTGATACCAAGACGAAAATAGTATAGGTAATCACGATAAAATATGAGATTCATTTGATCATGCGGTCAGCTTTTAAGCAGGTGAAAATGTCAACGGAAAGGGTGTATTTTTTTCTAAATTTCTTGTATGATGATATCACACTGGATCCATTGTACACTCAGGAAAATTATCACGTTCAATTTGTTTTTAAAAGTCAAGTAGGATGATGTGACCATCACCCCAATATGACAAACATTATGGAAAATTCGTCGAAGAATCTCCAGTAGTCGACCAGTTACAAGAAGCTAGCGTGGTGGCGGGTCAGTTAAGATGCAACATATGGAGTATGCACAGTCGTAATTGACTTACCAGGAGTACATATTTTTCTTATTTGACGACAGAAGAGCAAGAGTAAAGCAACGCATTTCAATAAAAGCGGTTCCACTCCAATTGCAACGTGACTTGATGACGGAAGACCGAACAATGTCAGTGATTGCACACCTCCAAAACATCTGCGTTACAAAACTTTATCATTATCGGATTTATTTACAAAATATTAAAATATGTTATGGATGAAACTTTATTTTGAATAATTATTTAGGAGTAAATCAAAATCACAAGATAGTTCCACCAACCGGAGGTTCATCCCCATCGATTACTTTCACCCCACAATTTTCCTACAAAAACTTCCTCCTCACATGCCTCACACATACACACACACACACACACACAAACACACACGGTCTCTATTTCAAATAGATTATACAAAATTTTCATTTAAACTGAAATACTCATTCCCCATATGCTTTAAAAAAATACTTTTGCATAGACTCTGTGATAATTTTCTCTCTTCCTCCTCTTCCCGTCTCTGTTTCTTTCTTCCAATCTCTATCTCTCTAACTCAATCCTTCTGTTATACTGTGTCAAATTGCAATTCCCAAAGAGTCTTCGACAGCTCAAGTGATAGTTAAACGGCGCCGGGATCTTAATATGGTTTTCCCAAGCTTCCATTAATCGTTGGAGTCATTACCATCTAGATATGATAGATGCTGTAATACAAACATTCCCAGCATGCTTTAGGTATTCGTTGAAATCACTGAGGTAGCAGTCACATTAAACATCTATTTAGCTTTGAGGAGACATGCTTATGTGGGAAATTCCTCATCACATCTATGCACATGACATCTGCATTAAATCTAAACCAAATTTTCGGGAATAAATCCTACGCTACCATATATGTCCTTCTTTGCTTTTTGTATGCTGCTATTTCAAAGAAATCTAGTGACAATGATAAGCTTGTGGCATCTGGGAAAAAAAACAATAAGCCGTATTCTCTGATCTACATCAAGCATTATGTATAGACCTAGAAGCTTGCTTTCATTTTCCTGAGGAGGAAATTTTTTTAGACATGATCATCTGTTTCTGAATGTATCAATCAGGTTTTATATCTATGAACGTTATAAACGTTATAAGCAGTATTAAAGAATAATATTATTGATTATTTCGGTCAGTTTTTAGCCTTAAGATATATAGCCGTTCGTCTAATGAAGGACAGCATTGACAGAGTACCTTTCTCTATAAAGGGAGAAACATGTTCCATGTTGTATCTCATTGATTCGTAAGGTGCACCTTTGCTCCAAGAAGGTTAAATTTACATAACTTATAAAGGAATATAGACAAAAGCGTTAATGTTCGGGAAGGTATATACATGTAGAAAGAATCCGTAAGGACTCTTTTTACATTCGCATCCTTACTAATAGTGAATTATAAACCACAATAATTGGTTTTGATTGGTTTGTACTTGCTGTGATTATTCTATCAATATCATAACCTTTAATTACGGTTCCCACCAAATACTAATCCAAATTCAACGCTAACTGGTAAAAAACGTCTTCGCGTCTTTTATTTTTCCCAAGTGGGATTTGGCTATGAAGATTCCTCAGGTTCTGACGAGAAGACTAGAGGGTCATTGGCCTCTCTGTTTTGTAGGTTTATCTCAGCTGATTCATCAGTGTTTAAGATGCAGACATTTCAATCAATAGTGATCGTAATTGGAACCTTACTAATTTCTTCTCCCCATCTCTGTGGTTAGGGATGCTTCCTAATGAACAAGAATGGACTTATAATTTGCCTACCATTTTCAGTCTTACTGCAACGCCAAATCTCAATGTTTTTTTTTTTTAATTCTAATCAATGGGTGGATGTTTCTGATAAATTGGAGATAAGCCTGGAATTTACGAGTAAATTTACATTCATCGTCAATGTTCTCATTCTAGTGAATCGCTATGAAGATTTCAATTACTTATAAAGTAGATCCTAGCTTTCGTTTTTTTTCTATAGTATTATATTACAGTGTACTATGAATTTAAAATGTGTACCTCTCATAATGATTATACACTAGAAACTATTTTCCAATTCAAGCGAAAAAGGAAATAAGAATTGAAATAAAATAGCGTACACAAATACGATTCCACCAAATTCGGATCAATTTACGGTAGGTTTATTATTTACACCTTCGTCTATAGTGATATCATGACCTCATGATTTCAATTACTTATTCGTATGTATTGTATCATTGCCCCAAAAATACAAAATTACAATCAAATTGCGTTTTATAAAAAATGAAATCAAAATATGAATCGAGATATAAATTCATGTTTTTTTTTCCTTGAGTAAAAATAGACAAAATATAAGAGCAAAGCATCATACATGATCAATATCTGTGGATATGGACAAATCCATTAAAAAGCAAATTATTGCAGTTCGGGGACCCTAATTCAGATACGGTTGTAGTATACCCTACGTATCATATAATTATTTCATTCTAGAAACAAACGTGCTATTTTTAAACCTTATTATAATAAAATGACTCAAATATTGGTAAACCCAAAGCTACGTTTATTTGTTGAAACGTTTTAAAATGTACTAACGATGAATAGAGTCAATAATATACCACTCAAATAATTAATCGTTCCGTTGCTTTGAATTGAAAAGCTGGAGCTACGTAGGGGCGGTCAGGGCAATATGTCGATTTTAGTCCATTTAGTTCAGCCGCTGGTAGGTCACACTTACTCATGCGTTGGTTGAAGTCTTTATGAGATACCGATGAATGACAATGGTCTGAATGGCTGAGGTAATGGCTTCACCGGGCATCCTTAACAACCCTTGATTTTCCCAACAAAACACTCACATGCTACATGGAAAACTATTTCGTACAGATATGTTGATATCTTTCTTAGATTTGTAGTAACATGCACATCAATATTGTATTGTTGGTTTTAAAAGTTTAGCATTCTAGCGCTTCAGAGTAATACTGACTTTTCTTATTGACTTTCCATCGTCCCTTACACTCCCATTCGAATTATTATCATTATTATTATTATTGCTATTATTATTATTATTATTATCATTATCATTACTTATTTGATCAAATCATTATACAAACATGTATGACTTTCATACATGGTAAAAACAAACAATGCAGAATGAGCCCCCCCCCCCGCGTTGGTATGCCACTTTGATATTTCGACATTTTCGCTTCTGTTGCATTGTACTTCAATTTGAAACCAACTCTGATTAATCAGGGCATCTATTGTTATTTAGCATTTATTGTTGAGCATCACTGGTAATCCTTATGCCTTATATCCAGGGTCCGTTTTCATGAATAGTTTAATCTCGTGTCATAAGTAGTGGTTCCTAAAATGGTGTGTAATGCAATAGAGGACATGATGTGTATATTGGCAGTTCATCGAAGTAATGGCCCGTGATTTTGTTGTGGTACATTGACCTCCTAGGTAACAGCAAGTACATTAGATGGTACCACCATTTGTCAAAGATAAGCATACTTGAAAGACATTTCAAGGATAGCAAGTTAATACGAATGTTTCAAAACGTGGAAGTGATTATACATGTTAGAGGTGGCTGTGGAGACCCTGATTAAAAAGACTTCTCTGATGTTAAATCAAACTTTATTTAGTCAGATTAATGTGACAAAATACAAAGTTCCTTAAAACACATGAGCAAATTTAATGTGGTAGTGATCAACATTATTCTATTCCAACAACATAACTATGCATAATATGCCAGTGAACGAATATCTGACTTGCTTATTCTTCTGGTATTTATAGAACGATTTTGTACGACACTCCAAAAGTTTACATAATCCCTTGCCTCTTTTGGGATCTTTATAAGATTTCAGATATCACATCTGTATCAGGAAACTCATCTTGAGTTTTGAATTTCCATATTCCTATCGACTTCAAATAATAGTTCATTTTCATTCATGGTATCAATTTTGGGCGACATCAGTTAACCAACTTATGTAATGTAAAGCGCGCAGACGATAATGTTCTTGTAAAAAACGTAAAATAAATGAACCAATTAATATTATCAATATATTACATGTATAATGATAATTGTTAATGGTTACTATTATTACTATCATTATCATTGTAATTGGAAGTAGGATTATATTCGATAGGGTCATAAATTGAGAAAATGAGATAATATGAATGACTACATTGATTCTCATTCACCTAATGAATACCAATTTATCGTGCAAAACCATTGAATGTTTGCACTACGCACCACTTTTCTCGGAGTAACCATGTCTGAATCTGCTTACACTTATTGAGGAATATTCCAAGTAGTGGCTTCGGGAATAAATTATACGGACATTGTATCCGTGGTTGGTCTACTAATGGAGCCCATGCCACGTTTAATTACAACTGTGGATTGTTTCCTCTACTACATGCTGCTTTAATGCCTGGGGACTCATGTTTAATGAACTCCTGCTCCCAGTTCTTTTTCTAAACGTTCGTCTTATATCAAAGCTGATCATTCTAGGGCATTGAATAACAATGTTACCGAATCTGGGATAAAAAATAAAGTTACTTGTGTTCTCACTTTATAGCACGTGATCTGTAAATCAGAAAGTGATCAAAATCAATATAAAAAGTGATTAAGGGATTTGTCGAAGATTTTAAATTCTGTCCGGGAAGATTTAAAAACAAAATGAGTGCTAACATATCTTTCTCTCGTGTCTCATGAGATGGTATGAATTGTATTTTAACAGACCTGACAAAACCGTCATTCCGATTATTTTTGTTAGAATATATCTATTAAACTATTTTATTTAACATAACAACTGCAATTACTTTATTTTCAAAATGTGGATTACATCTGATAATTTTCGCAGTTAAAACATTTCATTTGAATTTGTCCTCGTAGTTTATTATGATAGTATTTTTGGATTGGGTGCTGCTGATACTGCGGGGGAGGTAGTTTTTCGAGCGACAGATGTTTATACAGATGAAAATATCTCATATCCGCAATTTTACTCTTAATAAGAATCTTACTCTCATTAAACAAGATTTAGTGTCTGAATTAGGTTTATTGACATGATCACATAAAAACTAGTAAGGAAATACTACACCGTCCTCAAAATTAGACCGATGGCAAATTAGGTTTAGATGTAGGTTTAGTTTCTTTCTCCCGGATCGTCCTCTGAGGAAAACAAATGTAAAATAAAACATGAAATAGACATCCCCTTTCAGCTAAGTAGTGAATATCTAGCACAACATAGAAAGAAAGTAGTTTATGATTCTTTCTTTAAAGATAAATTTGGCAAAGGCTTCTTTACCCAAAGTATATATTTTTATGATTTTAAAATAATTACTTACTCACTTGGATTTACTTCGATGTTGAGACGTAAAGCAATATGCCTAAGTGCCCTCGTTGATTTTCTTATCTTTGGTAAGGTCTGTACTTCAGAGGATGGTTGTGCCAAATTTTTTCAAGTCCGGATTTGAACTGGTTTAGACTAGTTGCACTTACAACTGACTTAGGCAGTTGATTCAAATTATTGCAGCTTCTAAATGAAAATAAATTTCGATATAAGATCCAGTATACAATAAATCGATTTAAGTGTATGTATAAGAAAACTTATATTTAATAAAATGTTGTCCATGGCTGAGTAGGATATTATCTCTTTCATCTGCTAAAGTTTTCTTGTTACTTCTTTACTTGTATCCCTCTCTTTCCTCTTCTATTTTCTCTACGATCTCGAGCTATGTGTTTGCTGTGTATGGATTAATGCGTGGATGTATTAGGATCCGTATGTACGTGAGCGTATGGGTGGGTGTGTGTGTATGTTTACAGACTATTCTTTAATATTTTACATGTATTTTTATGTAGAGCCAATTTTATAAGCAGTTTTGCTTCTATTGGGTCCTGGCCACTTTTAAATTGTTATTTTATTTTTCAATGGATGATTTTTATGATACTTATTTTACGATGTTCATGTACCATGTTGATTTTAAATGGTCAAATGAATGAATCAGCATCAACATTGTCTATCCCAATATAAAAATCATAATGCAAGAAATCGAAGAAATAGGATCGGAAAAGATAACATCTGTTAAAATCTATACTATTTAGTTTGACTTCAAAATCATACTCACTGCTTATTTTATAGACATTCGAAATCTATTCTTGTTGGAGTGGTCTGCGCCTTTATTTTTTTTCAACTATATTATTTCGTCATGATTCATGATTATTCATTTAAGAGTAAAATAATTAATTGTATACCAAAATGAAATATGATTCGCCAAAAAAAGTATAGCTTTAGTCAAATTCTGCTGAAAATGATTTGTTTTTGTGTCATGTGTTGAAATCGGTATGTTACGATCTACCGTAGATCACGTAAAATCCCCCAAAGTGGCCATGCTTCTAATTTGAAGTGTTTCGATAAAAAAATATATATATATCGGGACTTCATTATTCAATGCTACGTTCATATCATGATAAATGCATTCCTGGTGAGAGTTTCACTCATATTGATATTATGAAGTATATTTGCATCATTATGATAATTCTAACCACTATTTAAAAGGAATGTCGAATATCCCAACATAACATATAAAGTTTACCATGATGTTTATGTTTTGCTCATGTGTATATGATAGTCAACAAACTATTTGTTATAAACGATGTCAAGTGCTAGATACACATCGGCCTATATTTTCAAAATCATTGCAAAGTCAAAGTCTGGATTGTAGACTAACAATGACGCATTTCTTGCTGGTGGCAGGGCGGTGTGATAAACTGCAACGTAATCCTGCGAGGCTACACACCTTGGCTTTGTGTACCGGGGTAATGCATTATTGAGAGAGGTAATAAACTTGCCTTTTATGATGATGTGATTTGGCATGGTGGTGTAAGGGAAACGGGCGGGGCGGACAGGGCTTGAGTATATTAACGCTTCTTCAGGTTGGTAATGCGATGGGTCCCTCGACCCACTATTCACTAGAGGTTGTGACGGGGCGTTGTTAAAGGTACCTAGTCGGTATTCATATAGCGGTCTACTGTAGCAGGTGTTTCTTGACTTCCCTACCAAATAAATAGCAAATATCAACAAGAATCTATTCAATATGCTGCTAACATGAAGAGAGCTTCTTGAATAACGGACTCATGATTTCGTTGTTATTAATGGTATCGTCTAGGTTACTTTTATTGATTAGATGGTAAATATTGTCCCCTTTCATCGTTATATACATACTTCAATCCTGGTGGACAAGCAAAGAAATACAGACATTATTATTTGCATTAACCAGGTCAATATACGGTAGTTTGTATATTACAAAATGTTCGTAAGTTTAAAATGACTTTGTGCACGACTTGTGACCCTTGTGTTAAATCATGTATCCCTATGTAGTTGACCTAGACACTGAGAACATGCTCCAATCGTGCTTACAGTCTTTCTGAACAGCTTATATGAAATATGCACCTACCGAACAAACAAGTTATGGGTCTATTACTGTTTTAATTCAGTCACAGTAGTGCGGCTTGTATAGAAAATGAATCCCCCTGTAATGAGCTTGTATGTTCCAAACTGTGGATTCCCGTATACTAGTCTGCTTTGTCATTGTCAAGAACTCTTAAAGACACTACAACGATGCACCTCTAAATTGGCTGACATGAACCTGGGTGTCACACTGCCACTACAGATTACACCATAATTCAGTTAGCACTTAATATCGAGTGTGTCGTGTTACCGTTAAATGTATTTTGGCAGTCAGGTAATGAAAGTTAATATCACCTACAGAAGAGCTGCTTGAACATGAGGTTTAAAGTGCAGTCTGCTATGATATTTAAAAGAGATCCTTTTATCTTCATCCTCCTCTTTGTATTATACGGGGGCATGTTTCTGATGGTGCACACACGGATATAATGCATTTGAAAGGTGTGATGTTTCATTAAAGCACAGTCCAGGTTAGCTCATTATTCTAATTGCAGAACTGCAAATAAGCCATTCGGTAGATTGCAGCTATGACAACTTTCATAATACATTTCCAAATGTGATTATATTCTTGCTTAATTTATTTCAACATACAAAAGGGTTGTTCGGAACACAGGCGTAATTCACTAGTGTGTTGTTCATGATAGCAATGGCTTTGGAATAATTAGTTTAATTACATTTGTGTTTTGATAGCATGAATTTAGTTCAAACATAGACTCGAGGGCATGTGTAGGGAACACGTATTTATTATTTTTTTATTCCTCAATCAACAATCTTTTGGTATATTTATGTATATCATTTGCACGATATAAATTGATATCTCGTTCTCAGCTTCATAAAAGAAGATGGGAGGAATTTTCTACTCCAACCTTTGTTTATTATCTTAGATGCGCAATGTGTATTAACACACTTTTTTAAAGATACAGACTGGCTTCAGAACTTGTCTGATATTCTTCTAAATGTAAGGCAAAATATATATTCTATTAATTCAACACTAGTTAATCAGTAAAATTGCATCGAAGAGTCGACATCAAGCAAATTTCGTAGGCATCGCAACAATTATGATCTCGTATTATGTCGGAGGTGGCTAAGGGGCGGGCCCATTTTAGTTATTATTTGATTCTGTTATCAGAGTATATTACCTGTTATAGGTCATCGTGATGAAACAAAGCTCGATGACGTCATAGAAAATATCAAGTAATGTACATGAAAAACTCCGCCACTTCTCTCTCCCAATTTGTCCCTCTCTCTCTCTCTCTATAGTGTTTGCAGTCTTTGCTTATCTAACATCGCTGACCTGGCAAGATATGACCCAAAACACCGGATGATTTATCGATCATATATCTGGATAAATCGATCAAAGTCAGAATCTTCATGAATAAATTGTTGGCCCTGGGTCAGGCCATTCCTAAGCAGAACTTGAACTCACTTGTAGCTATAAAGGAGCTTTATATTCCAACTTTACGCTTTTGATAAAATGAACATAGAGGTCTAACAAGCCACCACCACTTCATTTACTCTTGATAACGTGATACACGCTTGAAAGTGTTGGAGGTACTATTTTATATTCACAAAAAACCTGAACATTAGATATTACTTAAATTTCGTATCTCTCATCTGCTTATTTTACCGTGAAATCACTGTATTTAGTCTTTACTTTAAGTGTGAACTCGCTGCTGGCATATAGGATTCTGATAAAACGTTGCATCGATAATAAGATTGTCATGGGCAGGAATACTTATCCGTTCGTGCTTTCGAATTTTGAAATGTATTTCGAAAATTGATTCATTTCCGATGCTGAATCTATTTTTTATATTGTTTTCACCCATATTCATTTCAACATTATGTTTACTCCTTTTGTATTTCAACTTTTTAATAAATCCAAATTTTTCAGCACGTTTTTGTTCGTCAGTTCCAAGACACAGAGGTTAATGTTAAATTGTTACGACTCTTATATGATTCGACATCATCATTAAATTCTTACACTTGTTGTAGAAAGATTGTAAGAAATCATGTGAGTATTCAAGTTTATTTTACTGTTTTTTAGAAATTATATTAAATTAAGAACGTCCAAATCACATACCGCTCATCTCTTGCCATAATATTCAAATAATAAATAAAGACAAAGCTTTCGGGGATTTGTCTATTCGTATTGTATGGAACTCAAAACGAAAAAGGAGTAAATTTCTGATCACTTTGGAGTGTTGAAAGGTCTTACAGCACACGCAATCTTTAGGTCATTTAATTTGATTTCCAATAGTGTTGAGACAATGTGTTCCAATTCTTACTTACTGACCAAAACTGTTTTTGTATGGGAAAGTCCTTGTTCATATACATGACCCGGTGAATGAATGATTTCACGTTCAAACTCTCATAAACTCACAATCAACCAAAAGTGCAACAGCCACGGTGTTGCACAAACGCGTGCTATTCGATCTCCATATCGATCTCCATTTGGTCAGTGACGAAGCTCGGATCGCTTTGAGTAAGATGACCTCATCATTCATAAAGGAGGATAACAAACCGAGACAAAGACAATATGCCAGGAGTAGGATGGGAATGGAGGCGATAGAGTATACACATATTTTCTGTAACTATTATGCCCTTATTATTATCATTTCAATATGGTGGTTTTTAGTTAAAAATATGTAGGAAAAAATGGAAAAGACATTTTTAATTCTGATTGATCCTTTGTTTATTAAGTATACATAAGAGAAGGTATCGGGGTGGGTTTTCTCATAATAAGTATATTTCATTAATCTAACATTATGAATTTTGTTAATTTCTTATGGGAGTACTCCTGAACATGTATATACATGTTATAAATATTTACTATTTTAAAGATACATCTTTTCAATGTTCTTTATCTTGGTTTCTTGAATAATAACTTCTCTGAGACGGTGATACTCGTCTGTGAATTATATAACAAAAAATGTATCACTTAATGAGATGAACGTTGGGTTCTTTATAGTTTACATCAAAGGTAAACCCCATGATGAAAACAATCAGGAGCAAGCCTGCATGTAATATCTTCTCGTTCTTCATTTATTTCATCAGTGACGGAATGGAGGTGATAGAGTATGCGGGACAATGTAATCACTTTGCAAACTTTTGAGGGAGAAGTATTAAGTGTCAAATCGGCTGGAAATAAATAAAAGTCAAGGAAAATACAATATTTAAATTAATAGTGCAATTTGATTTAACAACCACGAAAAATAGAAAGCAAAAATACTTTTGCAAATAGTATGGGGCAGTAACCTCTACGGCAACCCAAAACACACCAGTCGCTGAGTTGGAATCAGTACACCATATTCTTAATATCAGGTGGATGTGTTTCTTTACGACATTGTCAATTGATCATCAATTTAATTTTCTTTTGGTATTCAAGTCATTTTTATATATCCTTTGATTGAGTGGTTATCATTTTCGCACTTTCTGATAAAGTCTCGCCATGATAACTTTAATTCTTCAAACTTGCATCTGCTTATCTTCTCCATCCTCAGCGATGCCGTTCGTAAACAGTTTGATGGCTTTTAATTGTTTTCAGACATTCTTTCTAATCTCTACTCGCATGACCCAGTTTCTCTAATTAACATCCTTTCAGTATCGTGCTATTAATTCAGGTTCGTTTCATTCAAAGTATTAAACTATTTTCGATTCCTATTTCTCACCTCCAAATGTGCAAAATACACCATCAACCAACCCAAATGTCTCATTTAGGGCAAATGGTGGACGATATTGATGAGTATGATCTCGCAAATATTTCCTGATAATGGCGTCAGGTAAATCAGTCTCTGAAAAAAGGTTTGAGGATATGCGTGCTCAAAGCAGACACTCTTCACGGTTTGGGTTTTTCCATTATTTTTCGAATAGAAACGGCTCTTCTTTTATGGAAAATTGAAATAAATGAATGAGAAGGGGCTCAGTATTGATGATGAGCAGTGATTAATGTGTCTTGGGACTTTGTTTTATGGCTGGAAGCAATAACTCGTAGAAATACATCTAATTTGGGCTTTCCATATAACTCGAAGATCGAGGACATTGATGAATAATCATGGACATCAAGTCTGAATACATAACGTATGTTCAGCGATAATTCACGCTGGAGAATGGTGATGACTGCCATAGACTATGGAGATGTTAGAATGAAGAGATTGTAAGAGAGATACTCATCAACGAAATGTTGAAAAAAAAATTATATGGCATATTGCAATTTAGCATAGAACTCTTCTACGTAATGAAAATCAAAGCAAGGAAATTAAAGAATAGACCATTGAAAAACAACATTGAAGGAAATGGAAGAAAACTTTATCCTTCTCTTTCGTCGGCCTCATTTTCGTAAATAAACAAAAATAAAAATAAAAATATCCACATTTCCGACTTATTGATTCACAAACATTAAGCAAACATGATCTCAGCTTGTGCAAGACGAACCAAGACAGAAAAGGTTCATAATCTCTGAATAATAAGTGTATATGCATTCTTGAAATGATGAAGAGACAATATCCGTGTCTCCTCTTCCAGAATTAAACCAGATCCTTCATTTTATTTTTACAGGTAGTTAATCATCTTTGAAGAAAAAGAGATAGAGAGGATGGAAATAGTGAAAGAGAGACAACGAGAGAAAGGAAGATAATATTTTTTTCATAATTTTGTGGAACGATTGGACGCGACCAAGAGGACCCCCGTGTCCACTCGCCATGCTTGCTATGGCATGCTAACGGACCAATAAAAGACCCTAGAGACAACTCTCGTGCCATTCTCATCTGCAATTAGCAGGCATAAATCACATTCTTGCCTTTTCCCATGCGACAAAGAGCTGTGAATTAATCTTATCTTATTCGTTATATTCTCTCAATAAGTGCTTTCGATAAGACACAGCCTGTCTTTAATCAACATTATTTTGCTAAATATAAAACTGTCTACCCCCCCCCCCATCTTCCAGTGCTTCCCCTTCTCTCTCTCCCTCTCTCTCTCTCTCTCTCTCTATGTCTGAACGTGTTTCCTTCTTTGACTTTTTCAAGAGGAAGGAAATCAAATTATGTAAAAAAATATATATATTTATGTATTTATTTATTTAATTATTTATTTATTCATTTATTTCAATCTTTATACAGGATAAATGTGTTGTGATAGTATATACACTGTTTTCCGACACGGTCCGGTTGAAAAAATACCTAAGAACATACAGGAAAAAACGCATAAAAAAAATAAATTCAGATATATTTGACAGAAAACAATGAGTGACATAGGTATTAACAAACATAGATATATTAAGAAATAAGATACATGTGCACTGGGTGATTAAATTGAAAATTGAAAATACAAACCCCGCATAGAAAATTAGAATGGAGAGCGTAGAGAGTGTTTTTTTTCTTGTATTTCCATTTAGAACTATCAACTGATTTTGCCTTTTGGAGTTCCAAATTTAAGCTACATCTATTCCATCCATATACTCCTGCATATCGTAAACCATTCTTTAAAATCCCAATGATCGGTTTGGGTATAACATTGTTAAGCGAATTTTCATAGGCAAAACTTGTATTCATTGTATGCCTATCAATAACCATATCAATTGAATTAGATAAACACACCAGAGCATATCCATGTATACAATTATACATAATACATGCAAGGAAATGTATTATGTCTTTTTTTTTACTTCCATTTCAATCGTTTAATAATATCAATACCATTGTGAGTATAATCAAAATTTTTTCTACTATTCTTTCTGGTCTCTTCTGTAATCTGAACAAAATATTCCTATTACTGACAGAACGGTTCCCCACACCAAACAAGAGTAATCCAATATTTGTTGAATTGTACCATTTTTGTCTCACCTGCGAAGCAAAGTGAGACTATAGGCGGCGGCGGCGTCAACATCAAATCTTAACCTGAGGTTAAGTTTTTGAAATGACGTCATAACTTAGAAAGTATATGGACCTAGTTAATAAAACTTGGCCATAAGGTTAATCAAGTATTACTGAACATCCTATTAGAGTTTCATGTCACATGATCAAGGTCAAAGGTCATTTAGGGTCAATGAACTTAGACCATGTTGGAGTAATCAACATCGAAATCTTAACCTGAGGTTAAGTTTTTGAAATGTCATCATAACTTAGAAAATATATGGACCTAGTTCATGAAACTTGGACATAAGGTTAATCAAGTATCACTGAACATCCTGCGTGAGTTTCAAGTCACATGACTAAGGTCAAAGGTCATTTAGGGTCAATGAACTTTGGCCGAATTGGGGATATCTGTTGAATTCCCATCATAACTTTGAAAGTTTATGGATCTGATTCATGAAACTTGAACATAATAGTAATCAAGCATCACTGAAATTTTTTTGCAAGTTTCAGGTCTCATGATTAAGGTCAAAGGTCATTTAGGGTCAATGAACTTTGGCCGAATCGGGGGTATCTGTTGAATTACCATCATAACTTTGAAAGTTTATTGGTCTAGTTCATTAAACTTGGACATTAGAGTAATCAAGTATCACTGAACATCCTGTGCGCGTTTCAGGTCACATGACCAAGGTCAAAGGTCAATGAACTTTGGCCGAATTGGGTGTATCTGTTGAATTACCATCATAACTTTGAAAGTTTATGGATCTGATTCATGAAACTTGTACATAAGAGTAATCAAGTATCACTGAACATCCTGTTCGAGTTTCAGGTCACATGATCAAGGTCAAAGGTCATGTAAGGTCAATGAACTTTGGCCATGTTGGGGTTTTTTGTTGAATAACCATCATATCTCTGTAAGTTTATTGGTCTAGTTCATAAAAAAGGGAAATACGAGTAACCATGTATCACTGAACATCTTGTGCGAGTTAGAGTAGTATTCAAAGTGAGCACTGCTGCTATATTGAACCGCGTGATGCAGGTGAGACGGCCAGAGGCATTCCACTTGTTAATTTTATTGAGAATATTCGTATTAGTGAAGTTACTGACCTTAAAAAAATAACTTGAATAATCTACTTCAGTTATTCAACAGCAAATTCCACTTAAGATTTTTATCAATTTCGATTCCAAGATTCATAATACATTTTACTTGTTTTATAACATTATTATGATCCAGATGTCATTTAAATAACATAGTATACGTTTTCTCAACATTGACTTTCAATTTATTTCTCTTGTACCATTTACTAATATTTTCAAGACCAGCCAGTAATCAGAAATGTATATAACACCATCATCTGCATATAGATTGCATGAACATGATAATAAACATTCATTTTAAATGATTAATAAAAACAAGAAAACTGAGGGACCCAGGGCACTACCCTGGGGAATTCCTACAGAAGAATAATCAGATTTAGACCACTTTTCATGACAATGACATGTTTTCAACATGATAAGTAATGAGTAAACCATATCATCTAATAATTTTTAACACCATATCTTGATTTTTTTTCCAAATGGATATTATTATCAATACAGTCAAAAGAATAAGATGTATCTAAAATTTCAATTAATATTGATTGCAGTATATGGCCCTCATTGACTTAAAAGCAAATATCAAAAGTAAATCTGTGAATGAATATCTGTTACACAAACCATGCACTTATAAGTCCATGCACAAACTAAATGGATCTAGCCCCCGACCCCGTGTCTATCTTTATTTATTTTCCGCTTCCTCCCCCCCCCCTCCCCCTCTCCCCCTTCTATCCTCCCCCCTTCTCTATCTCTCTCTCCCTCTTAATCTCACTCTTTTCTCTTCTTTTGCCCATGTTATCCTCCCCGTTGACATCAATCACTCTCTCTTTCTCTATCCGTGGTCTAGGCCTTTTCCGCCGTTCCTTTCTCATCTTTGTCTATAACCATCCCTAAAGGGTCCCCAAATGCATTGTAACAATCGATATAATCTGGGTTTCGATTTCACTGTGTCTGTATTTGTCTTCATTTCCGTCTCTTTTTCCATCTATGTTTTTCTCGTCCGTGGCGTATCATTACTGTTGGTGTTCCAGTTTATCATATACCCGAGTCTGAAAATCGCGATTAACTTTCCTTTGTAGTTGAATGTGGGAAGTTATTGTCAATATTATCCGATTCAGAGCTATATATATTTTCAAATTAGGATTTAGTTTTATGATACGGGATGACGAAATGTTCAGTCTTTTGTGTCAAATAATTTAATTCCTGTAAAATGGTCATAACAAGCAGTAATTTATTTTCATAGAAACTTTGTGACTGTGGTGGAGATAATGACATAATATAGAAATATATAAGGAAACATAAGAAAATGATGCGAAATACGGATATACATGTACCTAAAAGAAAAATGAAATGATAAGATAGATGGATTGGTTTATTGAAAGATCCCAATTGATCCTGAGATGTTTCATATGGAAAGCCATTACCTATTGACCCTCAGGCGTAGAGTGTTCATCTCTTGTGATAAACTGCTCTTGTTAAAACCTCGCCATTAGCCAGGTTAGTTATTCCAAGGTTTTGAGGTTAGAAGTAAAAACAGTTCGCTTCCATTAAAAGAGGCAATGCGTACATGAACATCACTTTACAAGAGTTAAGTCAATAGCCATGTCAGCGTTTCTCTCCCTTTGTAAATCTTGAACGAAAATAATTGAGACGACCATTTGTCAAGCCAGTGTTATTTTGAAAGAGTAGTTTTGGTTATTGATTCGTTGTTTTACTGGTCGTCAAAGACAATTTAGGATGAAATACACCGTGGAAAGAAAGAGAAGATAAATATTGTGTTCTGGTGGGGAATGAGAGAAAAACGGGTTGCGTGTGAGGACTTGAACGAGAAGCCGACTCTACGTACTAGTAGATGACGTGGTATCATAAAACGAGTTTTAGATTTACGTGTAAAGTTTACAAGTCCTTATATCTCTTTCTTCCTGTCTCACACGCACACGCGCGCGCGCAAACCACACGCAACACACAATTTCTCATTTTTTTCTCTCTCTCTCCCAACCCCTATCCCCCTGTCTTTGCTTTCCTATCTATTCCACATTATTATCAGAAAGTTAATTAAACGATAAGTTTACTTTGATAAAACAATAACAAACGGAAAATAAAATAGAGTCCTATTGTTGTTTTCTTCCAATCTTAAAAATAACTAATTTATGATTTTCTTCAGCCAAATACTTCAAACATTTTCATATCCTCGCTCCTCTACTACTTTGTTAAAGAAAAAAAATGCTATAAATCCATCGTATTCAACTAAGGATTTCAGCGCTGTGCACATTCAAGTCATTTGTCTTTCTTTCGTATATTTCATCAGTCATCTGCAAGATGCGATGAGTTTGTAATGACGTCACGTGTTTATGTCTCTAAATCTTCCGGTTTTGCTTGATCTGATCCGCCTAGCGCGGGCTAGGTCTACAAAACACTTACCTCTACAATATTAAAGGGAACACATCCCCCCCCCCATTTACTGTTGCCGATGTAAATGCATAATGTAAAAAAAAATCCGAAAGAAAACAGATAGGGTTGTCTTTGAAGTTCATCAGCGCTTGTTTAATAGAAGTAGACACATACCTGCCAAATCTAATGATCTATTCTGATACTGCGCACAAACGTCCAGGTGATAAGAAATTGTCACTTTGGAGTTACTGAAAAGTACTCTTTGAATTTCGTAACAAATCAACCGGTTTCACGTGCATCTATTACGATTTCCGCACGTCGGTTGGTTCAACTATGGCTGTTTTGGTGTAGAATTATACTATGAAATCACCGTTACAAAGCACAGGAAGAGATTCTTCTTCACCCTTTAAATCTATATATGAAAAGTTTATCCTGTCACGTAATTGTGAATGAATTGAGATTCAGGAATGACGTATTGAGGCTCCCGATGCTATGTTTTGTTGTTAAGACAGCATGGAAGTCTACCATTTGAATTCACTAGCTAAAAAGTAATAGGAAAATGATTATATAAGTTTCTGTCGAACCTTTGTTTGATGAAATGATTCAAAGAATATTGAAGTAGCCTGGACAAATTTTATCTAACGAAAGACCATATAGGATTTATCCTAACAAACGAGTTTCTCTTCTAGACGACGAATGTCGGGAAAGAAATGGCTTTACCCCCCCCCCCCCCTTCTCTCTCTCTCTCCCGCGTAAACACACACACTCGCCTCCACCCACCCACACACCACCTGTGTATAAACACACAGGCACACTCCTGTTCCCCCCTCCCCTCTTCCTCCCTCTCTCCCTTTTTTGTCTGATATATTTTTATTTTATTCAGTCGCTCAATTGGCCGCATGTATTTATTGGATAATTATAGTGATTATGTATTTGAAATCATTTAAACGATATATTCATGTGAGGATGATAATGAAATAACGATATTTTCATGCCAATAATGATAGTAATAATGATAGTGATAAAAAAAAATTAATACCAATGTTATAGTCATTATAATGATGACAATGATGTTGATAATTATCCTATTATTTGGGATGTGGTAGTATTCAATGATTGCATAATCTTGTATTATTTTCTGTGAACGTTAATAACAATGCTCAAACAGTGTATTATACACTTAATCATGATTGATGCGTGATAATCATAATTTTTCGGGGGGGGGCGAATTTTGCTTGCCTTTAATGAGAGCCATGGCAGCAGATGAAAATGTGAGCTTATGGGATGAAAATCTAGCATGGAGTCTGAGTGAAAGGTGCTGATTGACCGACCTAAAGATTCACAACACTCCTTGTCTTTAGAACCAAACTAATTCATCCGTTGCCAACAAAGTGTTTTCGGTAATGACGTCCATGCTACGCCAAATAGATCTTTGCTATTCCAACTAGTCTTACTCATGATACCATTCTCGGAGATGTTTTTTTTTTGTTAGGGGAGTTAGCGTGTGTTCTTGTTCAAAAGACATGACGGAGGGTTTTCTATATGTAATTGATTGACCTTAACTATTAATATATATATATATATATTATATTATATATATATATAGTTAAGGCCAAACAATTACATACACCCATGGAATTCAGTGAAATTTGTTCACTTGCCAAATATCGTAAAATGTACTGCATCTTCAGAAATATAAATACTACCATGATGAATTTGGTAGCAAATGAAAGAGTGTATTATTATTTGTGCATAATGTATTCTATTGCTTGATATTATATTTTCAAACATCGTTTATATAAATATATAAATGTCAAATCTATGATTTATATAACATTTTATCTGACGATATGTTACCGCTGAACAAAAAAGTGTAATTTGAAATGTTTGTGTTGAGAGTAGCCAGCACTGATATGAAAAGTTTTTTAAAGTTTTTATTATTATTATTTGTCTAAAACATAAAGATCTTGGGGAAATAATGACACCTTAATATTTGTCAGCTCCTGATGACAAAACAATGCGATGAAGGGGCATTTTATACTCATTGGTTTGATGTCAGATTCGTTATGATAGCACAAATATTTCATGAGATACAGTTGACTTTATGACCTTTGGCAAGTGTCAACTTTTCTTTGAATTTCCTGGGTGTGTGTGTAAACTTCTGGCTTCAACTATATATGTGTGTATATATATATATATATATGTAGTATGATTTGATTCAAACATGTGAAACATCTTATGTATATTGGTTCTGGTTCTTGATCATTCGCTTGTACGTCTTCTAGTTATATAATTTTTTTTGCAGACTCGTCCTCTTCTCTTCTCTTCTTCTTCTTCTTCTTCCTCCTCCTCATCTTCTTCTTCATAATCATCATCTTCTTCTTCGTTAGTTTAAAGATGTGGGACTTTTAATTATGTATCACATTTCAGTAGATAATAAACAACATACTGAACCAGACTTAAACCAGGAGCCCAATTTTGATCATGGATATGGCATTGGAAATGCGGTTTCACAGAAATCTAATCATTTCATATTTGCTCATTTTAATAATGGTTTAGGTCTATCCAGTTGACATTATAGACATGAAGGAATGTTTCAGCTATTGTCAATAAATTGCTGTATACGTAATAGTAAACCATAATACTCCTTGGTAATTTAAACTTCCTCGTACAAATACGAATCGGCATGTGTTCCTGTTCAGTCACTTTGCTTTTCGATCTGCTGAAATAAGGGAACTTAAGCTGGCGCTGTGACGTTTCAACGTAGCAGTTACAAATGTCACTGATGCGATCATATATAGTTGAGGATTTGGTCGGCGATTATGTGCGCCACAGTGACATGATGCCTCGAACAAACTCGTTTTAGTTGCAAGGACGAACCTAACATGAAATTATTTGAATTATTTGCAGGGATTTTTTTTGTGTTTTTTTTTGTTCAAAATAGAAAGAATATTGGTAAACTGAAATGACCCAATCCCCTTCAAAATCGAATGATGTAATAATCTAGTGGTCTGCTTTGGGGGTTCTCCTCAAAGGTGAATTCCAGTGTTCCTTTCTTTTATCATTTTGATCAATATTACCAAATTCCGGATAACATTCCACAGCCGTAAAATGAGTTGGTGTGAACTTAGTCCGATAAAAATAAACTCTTGAGGGATGAGTTTCCTCCAAACAAGGGACCGATTTCAAGGGTTTTCCCATGGCAACGATGATGTCATTACTCCCGTGAAAAGCACAACATGAGGCTAAGAAGGGGTATGAAGGGGTGAAACCTCAATTATGGCGGCACTAAATCAGTATAACGATAGAAGACGACAATTTAATGTGTTATCGATTCATCATTTCCAGTTTTCAATGCACAGTATTGGCGATGAATTTTTCCATATACTGATAAAATTGAATATTTGACCTGGAACGGATACAGGTTTTGGAGAATGAAAAAAAGAAGTATGGTCCTTAAACAGAGGAAAGTGGAGTGAAAACTGGTCAAACATTGTACTCACCTTTGTATCTATACATATTTCTACTTGCATTAATATGGTACCCCCTTCCCTCCAATTTGTTATTAAACATGGAAATTACTCTATAGATGTTCTATAAATAAATCATTTGATTATTTAGAGCAAAGAGTTGTGATACAATGCTAAAAAAATGTTTTCCTTCAATAAATAGTGATAATTTTCTTGTTGTAGACACTGTAAAAACTGCGGTGTTAAATCTGACACCAATTGGTGTTAATATGGGACCACACCCTGAGGTGTTAAAATTACATCCCAGAGATTAAAGATAACACCAAACAGTGTAAATGTAACAACAAAAGGTGTTGTAATAACAACTATAGGTGTAAAAATAACACCACCAATTGAACACCAGTGTAAAATAACCGGTGTGGTCCTCTATGTACACCGGTTAACACCACAGTTTTTGCTGTGTGTATACAGTGCGTCCCAGAATAAACGAAACCGAGATTTAGAGATCATTTATCATTACTTAATCATAAATAAAATAGACAAATGACCTACCAATTTAAAGCTTAGAATCTCCTCTTTCATCTGATATTACTTAGCTTATTTCTTATTCACGCATGAGTGAGCAAAAACAATGTGAAGAAAGGATACCAAAATCTCATTTAACGAGGGGTATCTGGGTTTCAAAAAGAAAACCACATTTCTGAAAAGTTAAATATCTGCTCTTTAATTTGGTACCTCAATTACAGAAAATGGTAAAGAAATAAAAAAAGTTCTGGTCATTTGAAATAAGGCTTGCATTTCCATAATTTCATGAGATAAACGTGTTTTCACCGGTTTCCCACAGCTTTCACATGGTGAACAAAAGATTCAATGCATGGCTGATCGTCAACAAAACGGAGTGTCGAGTGAGTTTGAAAGCCAGCCTGGAGAACCTCTTCATTTTATGAAATTATTGAAATTCAAGCCTTATTTCAAATGACCAGAACTTTCTTATTTCTTGACCATTTTCTGTAATTTAGGTATCAAATTAAAGAGGAGATATTGAACTTTTCAAAAATGTGGTTTTCTTTTTGAAAGCCAGATACCCCCCGCCAAATGAGTTTTTTATATCCTTTCTTCAAATTGTATTTGCTCAATCATGCGTGAATGAGAAATAATGTAAGTAATATCAGATGAAAGAGGAGATTCTAAGCTTTAAATTGGTAGGTCATTTGTCTATTTTATTTATGATTAAGTAATGATAAATGATCGCTAAATCTCGGTTTCGTTTTTTCTGGGACGCACTGTATATCGATTATAATATGCAATGGGACACCTATGTACAAAAAGTTACTCAAACAGTATCTAGATGAATTGGTATCATGTACAAAATAAAAGATTCACTTCCATCTTCTGCACTACTATTACTCTAAAATTCTTTCATGCTGTCATATCTTAACTGTTGTGTTGCGGTTTAACTGTTGTGTTGCCGTTTTGGGAAATTGTGATCGAACGAAATTAGAAAAATTATTTAAATTGGAGAAAAAAAGACCCTCGTATTTGTTTCGGATGTCATTATCGTGCTCATTCTGCCCGACTGTTTAAAAAAACTTAAATCTCTTAATATTTTTAATTTGCCTTATTTCTCTATTGTTCTACTCGGGTTTCTTCATTTTCAGAATAAATTGCCTCTTAATTTCTATGAAAAGTTAACTCTCAATCGCCAAATTCACCATCAAAATACCCGTTTTAAAGATTTGTTTCAATTATGACCTGTTAAATCTAATAAAGTGATGAAATCCACTAGGCGCAATTTCCTTGTAATTTGGAACTCGAACCCTAAAAATGTTATTGAATGTAAGTCTGTTAATTCCTTCAAAAGCTTTTTTTTTCATATGAAGTATCCGTTGTCACTTATTTATTGTAAAATTGTCATTTTTTGTTATTTTTTCTCAGTTTATATACTTTGTTCATATCATGTATATTTTAATTGCCATTTTTTTTTACAATTTACATAGAGTTTTGGGAGCTGCGCATGTGCAAGGCCTCGGCTTTTTTGCAGTTCCCTGTTTCGAATTTTACTTTTGGTTGTTGATAATTTTGTGTATTTTTATATTATTATAGTTTTTACCGAAGATGAAATAAAAGCAAAGTGAATTGAATTGAGTTTTTGCCTTTCCGGTCATAGTCAGTATAGTTTCTGAACAATGACATACTGTATTTGCAGTGACCTATATGTTGAGTATTACATGTTAGAGATTTCTTCTAAATTTAGTTGCGGTCATCTTTACAAGTTATATAATGAAATCACTTTTATCACTTTTCAACTTTTAATTTGCTTATACCATGCGGTAAATTAGAGGATCAACATCCATTCATGATTATGTCATCATATTCTCTTATCTTTATTTGTGGCACGGTGGCTCAGTGGCAGAGTGTCTGCCTCATGAACGGGGGTTGTGGGTTCTATCCCGGGCTAAGTTCGATACCAAAGCCTTATGCCTTGGTGCTAGGAGTTCAGCAATTTGATTGGAGAAGGGTGATATGTTATACAGGACGCGCTGGTAGAGCTTTATTACTTAAAGGAGAATGAAACCATTGGAACAAGATAGCTTGTGTGAAAACAGAAAAATCAAAGAAACAGATCAACGAAAATTTGAGAAAAATCGGAAAAATAATGAGAAAGTTATGAGCATTTGAATATTGCGATCACTAATGCTATGGAGATAGCAAATTGGCAATGCGACAAAAATGTGTGATGTCACTTGTGAACAACTCTCCCCATTACTTTAGTATATATTTCACTTGAATTGCCTCTTTTATCACATCGATCCATAAATCATACTGTTCTTTCTACATGAGGGCATGTAATACATATTTTTTAAGAATACATCATGGATAAAGAGTTTGTATCATCATAAAAAGCAAAAAGAGACACTTTGAGGGTATTTTATAGTCCATCAAAGGGAAAGTTGTTCATCAGTGACATCACACATCCTTGTCGCATTGCCAATGTGAGGATCTCCATAGCATTAGTGATTGCAATATTCAAATGCTCATAACTTTCTCACTATTTGTCCGATTTTTCTCAAACTTTCTTTATTCTTATTCTTTGATTTTTCTGTTTCTACACAAGCCTATTTGTTCCAAAGGTTTCATTCCCCTTTAAGAAGCTACCCCGGGTAGCCGATATTATTTTTTTTTCTGTAGCTATCATAATGGGGGCGCAATTTGGTGCCCGTTTTATTAAAAAGGTTCTATTTACAAATCTGCAATAGCAATTTGAACCTACAGAAATAATTCGATTTGATTGGCTAATAGTAAACGTGTGCTTTTGCTATTATAACAAGTCTTTGTAAAAAGGGACCAGAAGCTTGCAGCTCACTATGCTTCTTTTGTTGGTTATGCATTTTCACCTCATAGACAGTTCTTACTGCGCATGTTGACGCATGATACGTCACAATGCTGTCGATGTGATGAGGAGCGTAACAAGTGTGATACATACAGTTCATCGCATGTGGATATAACGTCTAAATCACCACTGTATATTGTGAGTGATGATAACAAATGACGAATGAATGCAAATATGATAAAGACCAATACTTTTCAGATCAGGAGATTTGCGGAGATTGAAGGGAAGCAAGTTTATTTTAATCTGGGAGGCAAATATTAAATTCAAGGTTGACTATTTTAATGAGTTTGTAGACAAAACAAAAGAGAAGATATTGCTGGTTAAGAATGTTCTCGCAAAAGGGCAAAATTTGTTTCATTTTTTATTGTATGGGGATTTCATTATTAACCCCAGACCAAGGACAGAAAGACCATTCAAAACCATTCATCCCGCAGAAAATGGCGCTTGTTGAATGAACAACTAAAGAAAAATATTTAAATGGTGTCATTATAAGCCTTTCTTTTTACTTTCATTAACGAATTTGAAACTGAAATTTCAATCTCTACATTTTAGCATAGCTTTTAAAAGCGAGAGCTCGGCCAACTCGGTTTCAACATGTTCAATGGTTTAGCAGCATCGTGTATAAGCCCAATTTAAAAGAACTTGCTCTGAAATCACTCTTCATTGTAGCCGTGGATGGCGCCATCTATCTTAATCACGTGGTTTTCATGTATGTCGAATTTTGGAGACGGATTAAAGAAGCAATTTGAGCGATGCAGTGAGGCGTTCTAGCGCCATCTCGCACGTCTCATGTCAAACGGCCTCATTAGACGACACTTTGTCTTCTTGTTTGATGATCATCCAGGGTAGTCGATATGACGTTATAATAAAATGACATTCTTGTGACTAACTATTGTTACTATACTTGATGACTTGTCTGTTTCAACTCCGATTACAAGGATTGATTATCTAGCCAGATGATCTAATTAAACAAGAAAAAGTTAGTAATGTATACTCACTGTCAAATGCGTATAGGTAAAAACAAAGCGTAAAATTACAATCCTACGGTAGTTCGGATATTTTCATAACCTTTCCGACGTTCTCCCTCCATTGCCTGTTCGTATCAAACCACTGGGGTTTTTTAAAAGATTTTTTCTATCCCCCTCTCAAAATTATTTATGTATGTAAAATCGAAATGTATTGGATCAAACCCCAAATACGAACTATACGTGCCATTATCATATTAATGAAACCATGATGAGTATCATGATGCAGTCTAACAATTTCAATTTCTCTGCTCGTTTTATTATCCTTTATCACTTATTGAGTGGTCCCAGTGTCCCTTAATTTATTCTGGAGGAAACTTGGATGTTTACTATATTATTTTTGTTTGATTATTTAATAAGAAATATAGATCAGAGGAGTTTCAATTATTTCTAAGACAATTTTCAGTCGAAGTTGAAGTATTTTATTGAATTCCATTGTAATCAGAAGAAAATATATTTCACCATTTTCGCTTATCTATATCCCTATTAGTGATAGTTTAATGTGTACTGCTATTTGTTAAAAATGTACTTTTAATTGTACACACTTGACATTTTTGGCAACACACTGTCTACTGTATTGGGTAATGTATGTTGGTAACCAAAAAATATATATATATTCTGGGAATTTATCATCCAGCTAAACAAATTTGTTACTTATTATTAGTTTTTATTACCCAATATGGGTAGATTTTAACCAATAGTTGTGTGGACAGTATGTTGCCCAGGGTTGGTTAAACGTTGGGCATTTTTTGCCCAACTATTTTAAGAGTGTATGTTTTCCCTCAACTTTGAATGAACTATTTGGCCACCCCCCCCCCCCTTGGAGCATCGAGAAAGGGATGACCAAATATATGAAGGCTTTTTGTTGAAATAGTAATAGAACATCATTGCCATATCATAAAATGATAATTCAGTAAACATCTAACATCTAAATACTTAGAATTAAAAAGACCTATTGTTCATATTGAATATTGTATTTTAGCAACAACCTACCTTTAATTATTTCTACATGTATATGACGCTTATGCAGTGCTATTTTAATAGGAACTGTGGATTGTCGTGATTTATATATACAGATAATCGTAAAAAGGTCAAAACTCATATAGGGATTGAATAACTAATAGTGAGTTTGTGTATTAAAGGTTCATATCTTCTCTAGATTAGTTACCCCGTTGGTGCTGTGTACGTTGTGTGTTCAGATGAGTTACTCCGTTGGTGCTCTGTACGTTGTATATTCAGATGAGTTACTCCGTTGGTGCTGTGTGCGTTGTGTGTTCAGATGAGTTACTCCGTTGGTGTTGTGTACGTTGTGTGTTCAGATAAGTTACTCCGTTGGTGCTGTGTACGTTGTGTGTTCAGATGAGTTACTCCTGAAGTGCCGTGTGGGTTGTGTGTTCAGATGAGTTTCAGTGTTGTTTGCGTTAATCATTTTGTGTGTTGTGTGGTGAAGAAAGGGATCTGTGTTGGATTGGGTTGTGGGAGAGTGTGTTGGAGTACGAATTATTTCGTGCCCATGGGCATTTCATCTGAATTGCTGTTTTTTCGTACATCAACTAACCTGTGTTTGGGGTCTATCTGCCCGTCTTTTTTGTCTCGCATGTATAGTAGAGTGAAACTATAAGCGCTGTATTTCCGACGGCGGGGACGGTGACGTCATCAACATTGAAACCTCAACAGGGTTAAGTTTTGGAATTGTCATCATTTACTTAAGAAGTATATGAACCCAATTCATGAAACTTGGACATAAGGGTCATCAAGTGTTACTGAATATCCTGCCTATGTTTCAGGTCACATGAACAAGATCAAAGGTCATTTAGTTTCAACATCAAAATCTTGACCGAGGTTAAGTTTTTGAAATGTCATAACTTTGAAAAGTTATGTCTAGTTTATGAAACTTGGACATTAGGGCAATAGTGTATCCCTTAATACCCTGCATGAGTTTGAAGTCACATGACAAAGGTCGAAGTTCATTTAGGGTCAACGAAGTTTGGCCACGTTGGGATATTTGTTGAATTGCCATCATAACTTTGAGAGTTTGTGGATATAGTTAATGAAACTTAGCTATGAGAGCAATCAAGTATCACCAAACATCCTGTTGAAGTTTCAGGTCACATGATCAAAGGTCATAGGTTCAACGAACTTTGGCCATGTTGAGGTATTTTCTGAATTGCCTTAACTTTGAAATGTTTATAGATATAATTTGTGAAAAATAGACAACCTAGAGTAACCAAGAACACCCTGTATGAGTTTCAGATCACAAAGCAAAGGTCATAGGCTATTTAGGTTCAATGAACATAGTATTTTATTGTCATATGATTGGTCTTTTTGGTGAATAATTGTTCAATAGTTGTTTATCAAAGTCAGCACTGCTGCTATATTGCATTGCGTAATGCAGGCGAGACTGCCAGAGTCGTTCCACCTTTTTAATGTGTAAATGTCCAACAAAAATTAGTTAGGTAAATATATTAATTTCAAATATCTTATTTTTTTCTTCAACTTGAGTCAAGAAATCGTATTGCATGTTTTCCATCTTGTATTGTGGTAAATGAATTGATTAAAAATACTTTGAACTTTAAAATATTCACAAAGATATCGTAGAATTTACGTGTAAATTAAAAGCAGTTTTATCTTTCAACAAATGCAATTGAACAAATAAACCAGGGATGTATTTTACAATACATGTTACAATAAATTTCTGTCGTTGAATGGGATTCCTTTTCATCTCGAAATAAGATTTAGTAAATTTCAAATTAGTTATCTGTACATTTACGAGTCTCTAATATTCGCTTTTGTAGTCAATGACTGATTTCCCTCATTTGTTCTCTTGTTGGGTTAAGGTTCTTTTTCAATTGAGAAGACAAATACAGGGCTACTAAAGTAATTAGAATACAAAGAAATTATTTATGTTCCATCGGTGGTTAGGATTTTTCTTTTTGATATTGGAGACCCATTAGACAAATACACAATTTGATTTCCCTATTGTCTGTCCAAATATAGCGCCGTTATTACTTGCGCAAGAACAGTAATCGAGTAATCACAAATCCCAGAAAGATCGAATGATCCTGTGTACTTAGTTGAATGGTCAATCAATTTAATGGACCGATTAATGATTCGACCGGATGCATATCGTACGTAAATTTGCGTTGACGCCTACACCTGATTTTGTAGGGCATTGTGAACGAGCATGCCTTCCAGTACACACAGAAATCTTATTATAAAATATATTGCAAACTAAGCTCCTTTTATAAGCCATAGTGTCTATACATAGCACACAGCATTCTTGTAACAGCATTATGATCCTAAGATATGATAAGGCATTAATTCGATGGTTTGTAAATGTTCACCGCCACAACTCTTCATTTTCCTTATAGACCCGAAACCATCGACTAATATCACCCAGCGTCTTTTTCTGCTGTCTGCTTTGGGATGATCTACATGGAAGTGGTGCATTGAAGATTTCTTTCATTTTTACCGATATCGGGTAGAACTCAGTGGGGACTACTAATGGATTCCTTGTTGCTATAGAAACACATCGTAAATTATTATGTGCATTTTAAGACGGATATATGTATTTTGATCCAAAAGAACAAAATATTCATAATTCAAGTACAAATTCCCAGCCCAGATAATTATCATTGATAACACACGCACACATTCAATGAAAAAAAAACACAGCACACACACACAACCTAATAAAACCCGCATTTGGAATCAGTGTATAGCTTATGCTATATTTAAGGGCTCACGTATTTCAAATGCGATTGGGAAACAGAAATAGCGATGCAAATCTTTATCAAAATATTTATTAAGTATTTACTAGCAGATATAATGATAAATGTCATGTTTTGAATGCTTCAGTATATTCCTTGTTGTTTATGTACAATTCTGAGCATCGGTAGAAAACAGACAAGACCATAGATCACACTTATAAACCATGCCTGAGAATAAGATAAAAAAAATCAGATGGGGAATATTAAGAAAGAGAAGAGAAAAATGAAAGAAAGCAATCGGTATTATTACTTTATACAAGCGTTGGATTGACGCCGATGTTTAATATTTTCTTTTCAGGAATGTCAGATACGAGTGTTCATTTACCATATTAATTAATGTATGTTTTCTATGCAACTGACACCAAGAGCACACAATCCTCAATACAGCCACCCTTGAATAAATGGAAGCCCTCTTAGGTCTTCTGTATAATGATACGAAGATGTATCCAGGTTCGAGAGGGGTGCATTTTCAATCATGAAGGCAAACACGATCATTGAAAAAAGTCAATATAAGGGGTCTCTCTGGGGAGAGTTTCCCAACCGGTGTCATCTGGTAGAGGTAGGGGTAACGAGATGCAGCCGTAACGTGAGTGAACCAGTGATTGTGACACATGAACATAAGAGATTGTGAGATATAAAGGGTGGGAAAGAGAGTGAAATAAAGAGAGAGAGTGGGAAAGAGACCAACAGAATGGGATTGTGAAAATAGAAAATAATAGAGAGAGCGGATTTAATTCATTGATTGTGCCTGAGATGGAAACAGTAGACATGGGTGGTGTGGAGAGTTAGAATTCTGATAAAGACATAGCTAAGGATGCATGTGCGAAAGACGATTTCTCTCAGCTAACTTCAATATTTTTCTTTCTGTGTTTACTCGTAGTTTTTTTTTTACATTTTATTGCCATTATACTACATACATCTATACAATTCGTAAACATAATGTACATATAATATTTTTATTTCTCTTTATGTCTATCCAAGCCACTGAGACAATTGCTATGTATAATCATGCTAATCAACATAATGTACATTGTGATATAATGTCAAACCATCTATCAATGACAACTACTAGATAGCATTGTTTTACAACCAATCAAAGTTAGCTATCTGTAGATAAAAGTAATACAGGATGTATACTGCCGTCCATTGACAAAAGTAACAACTATGTTATGTTTATCTTTTATTTTTTCATGATTTGGGATATTTCTATATCCTTTACATAGAGCTAATGGAATTGGTGCTGTGTGGCCCTCAATTTCTGAAATACGGACGTTCAAGCAAGTAATTAGGTATATATCTCCACCTAAAACAATAACACATTGTCCCCATTTACGAACAAGATACTCATTTTCATTTTGTCAATTGACGGTAGTATAGTTTTGTAGAACAAAGCCCGGGGTAATTACAACAGGATGCATTTTGGGGCATTTTTTTTTTTGTGCTCTTAAGTCAAGCTCACTCTTAAAGTGATTGGTTAACATTGGTTTGAATTTTTAAAAATCTGAGCTAGAAGGTCACACTTGTCACCTGTGTCTGTGATATGTTACAAAAATGAAGTCAAGAAACTGCATTCGAAAATAATTATTTAGTGCTTCAAAAATTGAAATATAAAGTGACCGGAAACGCCATCTTAATTTCATCCCATACACTTGTACTATTTAGGCGTCTATAAGACACCTATTTACAAAATCGGGGTTTGCCTTGTAGTTTAAGCTTTTCATTCTCAATAATGGTTGTTTTCAGGGTTTATTAGTTCTATTACATGCACTTGTACACATGTTTCATCTTGGTTTTAGAATTTTTTAAATCGGCTGCTCACAAAGTTAAACAATACCTTTAATAATGTTGACGAGTTGTGCGTGGGCTCTCTGACAAAATCAGTCTCCTAATCAAGAAAATGGTAGCCATTAGACACATCTCCTCCCTCCTCAATGGGTCGAATGGAGAGATAAGGATGGATGGAGGAACCTGATCCCAAATATATTCAGCTTCACCTAACGTGCACATTGCAATCCATCGGGGAAAGAAACCCATGAGTGAATTTAATGAGATGGGAAGTATTGAGAGGAATGCATTTTGTTATTAAGCTGAATACACAGTGTATTTAACCCCTCAATAATGCAAGGTAAAACTGCCTGACATATCCACCGGATTTGAAAGAAGGAAGGATTAATTACATACAATTTAACTTCGAATTGATTTCATATTTATATTCCAGGTGGATGCAGTTGATAAAAACATCTCTTAAGAATTCGCATATCGTCATTTCCATCGAAAATGTGAGAAAGTTTTCATGTCTTACAAGTTTCATTGCTTAAGATGCATTGTTGATTTTTGATTGCCCGTTCTTCATTTCTTTGCAGATATCAGTACAACAGCCCCCGGTTCAATTGACCTCGTTATTTGCGTTTTGTTATCAGTCTAATATAATTCATTTTTAAATACCGCATGATGAATACATATATATGTTTATATATATAGAGAAAGAGAGAGAGAAAGATAGATACATTGTAAACTCATATTGTAAACTCCTGAAGAAGACGGAGGACCGTCGAAAATTCGAGTAAACAATAAGAAATTTATTGGCAATCAAAGATCTGCACTGGCTTCCAGTTCGCCAAAGAATATCTTTCAAGATTTTGTTAATCGTATATAAGGCACTAATTGACCAAGCCCCCCCCCCCTATATCTCTGAGCTTTTTTCAAAGAAAAGTTCACAGACACACTCACGTGCAGTTCTCATGATAATTTGCTCCTTCACATCTCCACTTATAATACAAAGATAACTTTGGGAGATCGTGCCTTTGCCTGTCCATCAGTAGAAACGTTCAAACTTAGACTAAAAACATATCTGTTCAAATAATTTTACATGTACATTTTTTAGATCTGTTCTCAAGCATTTCACAAGCTCTTCATTGCAGCGCAGTAGAATATATGCACATAGTTTCTGCACTTTATAAATTAGTTTATTATTTCACTATTAAATAATATACATGTGTGTGTATACATTTATATATATATATATGTGTGTATATATATTTATATATATAAATATGTATACATATATATATATATATATATCTCTCTATATATATATATATATGTATATATATATATACATGTATATATAAATGTATAAATAATGACATAAATAAAGTATAAAAACAGTATCTGTTAAATATTCATTGTTTAATTATTACACTGTTATCCTTATTGGTATACTAGGTATGTCTATCTCGCATGCATTAAGAATGGCGTCCAAGTTGCCAAGCGTGCGCGCACATTTTGGGCATTGGTCGACCCTACTTTCCAGCCAAATCGTTTTCCACCACGCTAAGGGACGACCACTTGTACAATTGCCTGTCATTCGCATCGTACATGTGATTTGCCAGTAACACGTACCAATGAATAGACAGCTCATCCAGGGACGATCATCATAGTCTGGCGCTTTTTTGTGTTGGAGTCTACGTGTCGCCTTTTATTCTTCCTTCTCCTTACTTTGTACGTGCTCTAAGAGTTGAATAGTGAGAGTTCACTATATCCTATTATTCTTTCTATTTTCTACTCTGTACTCTCTCTCCATCTCTTTCTGACTAACGACCAAATTGAGGTATTTCTGTTGATTTGTAATCGGCGTATGACGAGGATCGCGGGTGGTTAGTGGTTGGTTGCAGTCCAGGAGATTTATTAGTCAATTTCTGAAATGGAGGAAAAGCCAAATCCTTCGGAGAAGGTGAAAAGAAATGGTGAGTCTTATCTAGCAACGTCACACAAATTCTATTATTTTTCCATCTCAATTCTTACCTCTGGATTTACTAATTGAAAATTGAACCAGTTCGTGTGGTTTTTCATTGTCATGTTGGCTGTTTTTTTTTACATTTATTTAGGTCTAAACGGTATACATAGTATACATGAATAAAAATGCAAGCATGATACTAATATCTAAAAAGATAAGTTATTGACAATTATATTCAATTGCAATTATAAAACATGTCGCCCTCATCTTCGAAATTCAAACTAATTTCCAAAAAATTGACTCCTTTAATAACTATATCTTGACCATACATATGAAAGTATTTTTGTCCACAAATTACGTTTTAAATGTTAACCACATTAAAAATATCAAGAGACAATCCTCGTGTCGGAGAGCAAACAGATCATCTTAAATATACTTTACTATTCCATACCTCTGTTTCCTTTCATTTTTTTTTACACATCTCGAAAAGCCTCACCCTGAATTCATATCATGGAAATATAAATAACTATATCATGGAATAAAATTACTACATTCAAATTTCATTTTAATTGTGTAGAACAAATGACGAATTAAGGAGGTTACACATTTAGAAAGAAGAAAGGACGTAAGGTGAACTCTAAAGACACTCTTGTTTATATTTAATCCAGTGATGGAACACTTCTAAAATAATACTGTAGCAATGCATCCACAGAAAGCCTTTTCTTGATGCCAATTTGTGAATTAAACGAGTATATCAATTGTTTCGATGAGAGCACTGGCTTTTATCCTATAACATTTGTTATATACAGTCCAACGCTCTACGATGGCACATGATTTAGATATACATATACATATATACAAGTTTATGTGTATAGACACACAAACCATCCCTGCGTAAAAACTAAAATCATTTTCAGTTTTTCCTCCTCCAATTTATGCATTTTTTATCCCAACGTCAATCACTAGCGGGTGTTTTCGTTAACGAAAGTAATCTGGTTTGACCACACCGCAGGAATTCTCAATGGATGTAATAGAAAACCAATTAAGGTCTTACGCCAGGAATCACAGGTGAATACAATTCCATATTTAGAAAAAAAGTCACATCCCTCGCGTATCATTGATTGTCGTTGCCATTTCATCGTAGGTTGAGTTATGTTGATTCCAAGTGTATTTATTTTAACAAATACACAAACAAACTCGGGGTACAATTTTGCTTGTTGTGTGTACCCATTTCAATCTCTAGTAAGACAGTCATAACGAAGGGATAATTTGTACATTCACACAGCTCCTCACTTCTATATTCCCTAGATGTACAATGTAGGTATATCTTATAATAAAATAAGTCGTATTGCTATACCTAGCTCTTTAATTCACTGATGGCTCTGCGTGGTCGTGAGTGTGGGTGTCTTTGTTTCCATCTATGGATTTTCATGTTTAATTTGTAAGCAATTTTCTTTGATTCTGTGCTTTTAAAATCTTCAACAATATGAATAATTATACCTAGATATAGATCAGTTCAACACATTATATTTTCAAATACATTTATTTGTAAATGTTACTTCCCGTTAATTCCGTATATTTCCAAAAGACCTTTTTATTTATTTATTTTTCATTTATTTTAATAAAAGTGATCATGATTTTCTTCATAATCAGATAGTGAATTTTATTCCTCATTTTATGAATTATAATTCACATTATCGACACAATTATATGGAAAATAGGATATTATCAACAGATCACTCAACCCTGTTCAATAACATTCACTTCATACAGAATTCAGTAAGAACAACTGTCATCAAAAACCGTACGTTCATAATCATAAATCATTGAGTGGATGAAATTCGGCACTGCCTAGCAAACATCCAAAATTCCTCTGAGTTTTGCTGCTTGCTTCAGTCTTTTACAACACGCGACTACAATAAGGTCCTCGAGTTTTTCGTTATCTAATTTTTTTCTTGGATTAAGGTCACTGCAATATTTCATCCCTGTCCCACTATCAGATATCTCATATGAGCGTCTGTTCCCATGGATGGTAGCATGGCAGTTCTTCACCGACATGTCTCAGTTGCTCTTTTATACCCTCTTGTTGCAGCCATGCAGAGTGCCTAAGGTGCTATCCTCGGATACGACAGCCCAGATAAAAATATTTGATGAACTGCGCGCCATAATAAATGAACAAAATTGAAGTCAGTGATGGGAGACTTAAGGAAGAAGCGAAAAGCCCGTTTGCAGCAAGCGAGTTGACGGATTTTCGGCCTAAGCATGAAGCGCTTGAAATACCACTGTTGGTATATTTTATTCTTAATGGTGATATCAAAGCCATTTCCTCTTTGTCATTATCATTTGATTCTTGACGCAATTACCTTTCGATTCCCACTCTATTTCCTGTTAGCTTTTAAGATTTAGATTTTGATCTGGCCTTATTCCTTAAAATGTTGACTATTTCCTTTGAAAAGTGTGAAAGAAATACTCCAACATCTCGATCTGATTAAAATCATTCCATCTAAAGAAGTTTTGTGCAGTATGAATAGGCCTAAACAAGTTCAGTGACTAATTGTGTGATTGAAAATAAGATAAAGCTCAATTAATCCGTTTGAAATATCTCCCAATAGTCAGTACGGAACAAAATGTCATCACCTGATGCTTACTGAAACAGATCATCATAATATTCTGATCAATAATAATATCACCATGATCAAATTTAGATATAGCTATCAACAATCATAATTTCAATGATGAAAATCTGGAACATAGTTATGAGAGTGATTTAAAATTATTATCGATAGGTTTTTAAATCCTTTCCGGTGATCAAGTTTTCCCCTTGCTACCCCAATGTATATGGAATAGCGTATCAGTAAAATAATCCCTTAATCGTTAAAACTTTTTCGAAACTAATTTATTACTTACCTTTTTATTAGTAGTATTTTGTTCGCCTCACACAATTAAATCAAGACTGCTAGGATCGTTATGTCGCCGGATCTTAAAGCCAAAGAGTTCAAACCGCAGCACGAATGTCCTTTGATAGGATAGTATTCTGCATTTAACAGTCTCAATCCAAGGGTAAATGAATACTGGTAGAAAGAATTTCTTTCATCCGTTTAATCCCTTTAAAAATATGCGCAGCTTTGTCGGTACAATATCGGAGTACATTTGGAGTTATTGAATAGTTTTGTAATGTCTCGGTAAAAGTTGTCATTACTAGTAGACTCTTATTAAAGTTATCATTTCAGCGTAATTTAATCGTCTGGCGATTATGTTTATTATTATTAGAATTTATTAATTAATTGCTTTGCACTATTTGTACAGGTATAGACCAAAATATTTCAACATTGGGCCTCGGTCTTGGACACTGTTCAATAAAGAGTAATCCTATCAGTATGTTTTCAATGAAATAATCTGAAAACAATACTTTCTGGAATACTATTGTATCTTTGCCCTATACATATGAATTCATAACCTCTTTCGTGAAAGTTCCCAATTACGTAGCTGGTATTATTATCGTGAAAGAAATAACCAACTTCTTTCCCACTCAATCAGTATCTTATCATTTTTTTAATAAGAATGACTTGAAGAGAAGCGTAGTCAGTGTGGTCATTGACCGAACTATTCAGAGTACAATCTATTTCCGGCATATTTTCATATATGCTTACTTGGTAGATAATAGCAGTAATCGGATTCTTTACTAGATGCGACAATGTTTTGCTTGCCCCATCCACATAAATTTTGTTAATACACACGTATGAATAACATTTTTTTCTGTAAATCATCAGCAAAATTCAATGATGTCGGGACAACATCGGGACAATAAGCAGTATCCCTAGAAAATGGTTAACGATATAACAACCGACCCTGAGCTATTTCACAGATACTATTTTAATATCTTTAACATATTTCTCTTATTATCAAATAGTATATTTTATGTTGTGACCCATATTTCCCCCTTTTTTCTAATTCAAAGCTAAGTTTATTTTGTGTAGGTCTCGCAGGAACAGTCATATCCTCTCCTGTAATCAGGATAATTAAAACTTTGACAAGCTGTATATATATCTCTCATTATATACGCATTCAACTTTATAGTAACAGATTTGTGGCGTAGATATCTAATTGAAGCCAAGTGCTACCTTCCCGTTCTATCCATTTTAACCATCAAAATATCTCTCCATTGTTATGAAGAGTGTGTAAAGAAAACTTATTATTATTATTATAAAACTAAGAATAGCACAACAAAAAAAACCTTGATTTTATTCATTTCATGCGTGATCCCTGAAGTTCTGCAATTCAACTTCTACACAACCTGGATTGGTTGCAAGGTTTATGCAATTGATAATCCATTTCATCGTATTTTGCCAAAAATATTTCGTTTGGTAAATAAATGTCATTCCGAAATGGTGATTTTAACTGTTATAATGTCAAATATTACGTCTGCTATGGGGATTGGGAATATTAGTTTACTCCTTATCGAGTCCCAAAGTGACTTGGCTAATCACCTAGGAATAGTCCTGAACACACAGATCATGTGTCATATTTTTTACCTCTAAACATACAAGAAAATCTGCACATTTCGTGAACATGTTATCAAATGTATTACGTTAAGATGTATGCTTGTAATGCATACATAGTTGTGTTTTAATGTCATTGTCATTAGGCGATGATGCAATGATATTTTCGTAAGCCTTTGTCTACAGTGAAATGTCATAACATTAATTAGATGTCTAATGTAACGGTCTTATGTAATATATTATTAGCATTTCCAAGGACAAGTAGAGTAAGTTATTTGCTGGCACTTCATTTTGTAGTGACAAAAGAGCTCACATCAAATCAGTAATGCGGTTTAGGAATAGAGATGTTTCAGTCGGTTTTAAATTCATTGAATCTTTCTTTATGATGCATACATTCCCCATTTTATGATACAAATGACTTTCGGAAGGGGGCTAGTTCGTAAATGCCTCAAAGTGGTGTAATTGTTGAAACCACGTCCCATTAAAATAAATGACATTTGGTACTACCTCAATTTAACTAATACAATGTTATGACAAAATTGACATATATAGATTAATCTAGAAATTGCAGTTACCATTAACATCTAATAACGAAGTTGTTAGGTTAATAACTTTTGAGCTGATAATTAATAAACCGTGTGCTTATAATTGGTTATTGTTGACAGATCTTTTTATATGTTTTGCTCTCTTGCTTCCCCAATTAGTATACATAGGCTAGTATGTGTGGTTAATTGGATACCATTGATCTAATATATACTTCAAATGGATTTGGAATGTATTCCAGTTTTACGAGAGAAAGACCATTCTGATGATCTAAACGATACATGTCGACTTTTTATACACTATTTGATATGTTCCTACGTACACCTTATAAACTAATGATTTCATGAAATAAATTTTAAATCTTATAGCATTGAATGTTTTAGAGAAATGTAGGGTGCTAGGGGCAGGGTAATAGGATGCAGCATTTGGAAACGTATTATATTTAGCACAATATAGGAGTCGAATACTATAATCTTTAATATCATTACTATAATAGAAAATGCTCCTTAGTGGTAATCTATAGTCTTATGTAGATGTGACACTTAAATGTGTCAACTGTGATTAAAGATACCTACAAATCTATCTAACACTTGAATATAAAAGACTGAAATATGAATCATGTTTATTGCTTCAGCTTTATTGGAATATTACTTGAAGATGTAGATTAAATACATGTCGATGGTTATAACGTTCTCCCCCACAACTTGATTAGCAAATGAGTAAAGTTGGGAATCTATTTGGCTCTTTTAGAAGTCGTCTATAATTTAGTATGCCGTTTTGTGCATAGCTTCAAATGTGATGCTAGTCATCAATTTTTTGCCAATATCCTTTTTTTCTAAAATTTACAATCATCATACACACTAAGAAATAAAGGTTCAAAATTTAACTCCGAAAGGTTTATGCAAAATCAGCACCCTATGGGTTAAAAAAGTGAACCCCTGATTTGGAGTTCTAAAATTGAACCCTGCGGTTGGGGTTCATTTTTGCACCCTGCGGGTTCAAAACTGCACCCCTAGGGGTTCAATTTAAAATTTAGGGTGCAGTTTTGAAACCGCAGGCTGCAAAAATGAACCCCAACCGCAGGGTTCAATTTTTGATCCTCAAATTAGGGGTTCAATTTTTTAACCCATAGGGTGCTGATTTTGCATCAACCTTTTGGGGTTCAATTTTGAACTTTTATTTCTTAGTGTGTACATGATACAGCAAGACTCAAATATCAACACTGATAAATGGGGGGGGTGAGGAATACAAAGTACTTGGATCCCATTACATGGAAACCATGTGGACGAATGAGCAGTGATGTTATATTGGTATTCATGAGAGAGGGGGGAGGCGTCAAATAAAACACCACTTGCGTTTTGGGACTTCAATAATTATCTACTATTGACATGGTAAACCACGCAGGAAGGAATACGTATTTATGTCCATATTTGTAATCTTCCTTACATCTAACATATGGTAACTAAATTATGTTGCAAGACAAATTTATCATTGCATTATAGGTTACAAGAAATATGTATATTCATTTGATAACTATAGAGTTAGGGTTAGGAAATAACAGAATAACAAATTATTGTAGAATAACAAATTGATTTCTTGAATACAATTAATTTGAATCCATATCGATTATACTCGGCTCAAAAAAAGGGGGGGGGCTTTCTGATCTGGGATTTAATGAAAGAGCATATAACCGACGCCATTTCTCTTCATATCCTTTGCCAATGTGCACCTGTAGCCTTACTTTTATGGTATATAGAGAAGAGGGATAATCACCTAGAGTGTATGGCATACATGCCAGGCACGTTGCAATTTCACTCCTCATAAATACTCCATGGGGGCTACTTATACTTGGAATATCGCACCCGTTATCTCCGTCAAAGCAGTCATCATCCTACTACTCTGACTGATCCTGTATAGCTGATGACTGTACAATCTTATATGAGAGGGTGCATACACTTTATTTTGTCTGTGGAGAAAGGGATTATTGTCTGGAATTGAGGGTCTGTATAATAAAAAAAGGGGTGAAACAATCTAAAAAAAAAAAAAAAAGCGACGGGGAACTAGGATACATTTCAACATCTCTAACGTCTTTCGTTTCTGTTTACAAGAAATTTGTCCTGCAAGACTTTCAACCAAATATTAATTTGTTCAAATGTTATTAGCTATTGCAGTATCATCACAGTAGTGTGGATTAACAGAATGGTTCTAACAACAACAACAAGACGTTTCAGTAATGAATAGATTGATAATTATTCCAAGCATTTGAAATATATTATATGACTACAATATGATCTATAAATACGCTCGCATAAAGAAATGTTTGATAGAATAGATTCTACAACAGTGTATCATTATATTTGTTAAATCTGAAGTTGTTACTACTTCAATATTACTTTGCTAATAAGAACAATTTTTTGGCATATTTGGAGATCATATCGCTGATATCTATACTAAACGGTGGATTTATTGCTAACGTATTGTTTTATCTGATCCTGAATGGACAGAAATAAGATAACTAGGATTAATCAAAAGCGCCAACGTCATGTCTTTTTTGGCACTGATTACTGATTTCCCTGTCAAGTCAACATTTCCAAGAATATTAGAAGATCAAGCTGGCGACAGTACTGGTACGAAATGCCTTTAAGCTAAGTAATTCTTGGTAAGATCTGGAAATACCGCAATATATATAGGATCAAATCTGTCGTTTTCTATTAAACACTTGCCCCATCAGATCCAACTTAATAGGAATTTTTCTTTGGCAAAGATTAGAATTGCAGAATAATATCCAAAAGGGTAGTACATCTAAGTAGGATTTCATATTTCATTTGACAACTGATTATAAAGGTAATTACTTCATATCTTCATTTGATAGCCAATTCTTATAATGTTAATGGCGTTGACATAATAATCACATGTTGCTTTTGTTTGCATTTAGCTATCAAAAAAACTCAATAGAGTATTCATTTTATGTAGTCGGTAATACCACGGCAAATGCAAAGGACATTCGACTGATGTATTGTTTACCGATGCAGGATTATATTGATATGGCTTAGTGATCCAGTATGAACTATTTGTTTACATCATGATTAGGGTTTATGAATGTTTTCATAGTATGTTAAGGAAGGCCGCTGTAACTGAAAAATCAAGATAGCAAGAGGCACAGTCTTTGGAATAACATACATGTTATTCCAGCCAAGGCGATTTGAAGGGGCCTTATTCTTGTGTTACAATTAACCTGAAAATATAATTCATGCATGTAATTTGTCGTCTACAGCATGGTCAGTAAATAATTGATTTTTTGGGTTTTTTTTTATTTATTTTTATTCATCATTGTCAACATTTTATAACATTTGTCATTGGAATAATCATTCAGAGAATATGTATTAGCGGATCGTCGTATTAAAGCTGTAAGAGCTTGAAAACGATGTCCAAATATGAACAGGATTAGAAATACATATGCTCCGTTAAAAACATGATGATGCAAGCTTCAAATTCAGGGAAAAAAGAAAACTAGAAAGAGGGGGGTTGGAAGGGGTGATAAAACAGAGGGGGAGAGGTAAGAAAAAATGAATAGTATACAAATAATGAATGTTTATGAGTGCAATGGACATATTACTTCATGAGGTGAAAGATGAAATGTTCCATTTCATCTTTCACCTAGTGAAGTTTTCTGTCCATTGCACGAATGGAAATACATTCATTATTTGGTTTATATGACAACTAAACAAAAAATTATATTTCATGTGAATTTTATGAATTTCGATGCAAAGAATGCAAGCTTGGTCTTCTGATGTCGCATACATACAACATGCGTGCTGCAAGCACGAGTGGTTTGACTTGTGATGCTTGCAGTCTCGGTGCGCGCGTGCAATGGACAAAATCGAATGGATCCAAAATTGCACGATGAATGGATCCAAAATTTCACGGTTGATGACCTCATTGTGAAATTGGCTGAATGATCGATATCAAACAACCAATCAAATGATAAGGATCTATTTAGGTGTCATATAAAAAGAGTTAAACATGAAGATAGGACTAAATAAACTACGTTATAGTAAAATACAAGGCATAAAAGCAGAAGAAGAAGAAAGTGACCAATGCCGAAAAATGTCTCTGCCGGGAAGCGAACCCGGTACCCCAGCTTGGAACGCCGGTGCCTTAACCACTAGATCACAGAGACGCGTTAGTGGCAAGGTCGACCCCGATCCGATTGACCGTCAGATAAAAAGATTTTCGACACCATACCAATTAGAATTTTCTTTGTCGGGTGTACGTAGGTTTTAAACAATGACAAGCCGCCAAGCCTCAGCTGGATCAAAGCTATTAGACTACACGCATGTGAGAAATTAAACATGTACATCAGCTTTGACAACTCTTTTATGTAGATATTCTGTGAAAGGAATGGATGAAGACAATGGTAGGCGAAGCTAAAGGCAAGGTTTCTCAGAGGTATTATATATACATATATATAAAATAAATATTCGAAAATTATATACAAGCATAAAGATACGATTATTATCGACTGTATAAATTGGTGTGCTATATCAATTAGAATTCATTTTAAGAAATTAATATGTTATGTCATTATATTTTATTTATATATACAATCTGGCTTTAAGAAACGTTTTATGAGATCAATAAATGAAAGATGATTAATGGACCCGGTGAAATTAACGACTATTTTGTACGATCGGGAATTAAGATTGATTCCCTATTTTATTTACAAAGTAAACAAAATTCATAAGGATCGTTTGACCTTTTATTGAATCAGAGAAATTTGTTGAATTGTAGTAATGAAATTTTGCATTAAAAAAATACTAAAAATTATCGTGTCAACGGCTTCATTTTCTTCTAATGAATCAACCTGGGTTTAAGTCCCGTGTATCAATCAATTTGTGCAAACATTTCACCTACTACTTTAATCCTTATCAACTTCGTATTGAAGCATCTTAATGGAATGGTTAATCACTTTATATGTAAACCCAACCATCATAATAATAATGTATGTTATTGTTTGTTTGTTTGTTTGCATTTATTTCTGTGTTCAAAAACACAATACAAAATTATTTATAATTACAATATACAAAATAATGTGGAGCGTTGTGGCCCAGTGGATTAGTCTCCGGACTTTGAAACAGAGGGTCGTGGGTTCAAATCCCAGCCGTGGTGTAGTTTCCTTCAGCAAGAAATTTATCCACATTGTGCTGCACTCAACCCAGGTGAGGTGAATGGGTACCTGGCAGGAATTTATTCCTTGATATGCCCCAGCGCTGTAAAAGGCTGCGGGGCTAAAGCCAGGGTAATAATATCCAAGTCCTTTGGAAGCGCATAGAGACGTTATTTATAATGTGTTATGCGCTATACAAGAACTGTCTATTATAATTCACAATATAAACAATGTGGTCATATTACATAATAAATACAAATAAGGATGTGAGTATAAATTAATCTTTTATAAATGTAAACATATATATATAATGTAATAAATGAACGCAGGAGACCGCCATCGTGAGCGGTTAGGCTTGAATAATTGTGGCAGGGGCCATCTAAAGAAGGGGCTTTTTAATTACCAAGATATCAAATGCTCTATTTGTTCTAACACCATGAACATGTTGATCAAAGTGGTCTTCGCGGTCATGGTGGATCTAACGCTATCTGAGCTTAATCCTTGCGGGAAGCATAGTGTTCAGTAAGTTTAAGAAATGAGCAGCAATTACTTTAGGATGGGCAAAATTTTCATCACACTGGATAAATAAAAATCCAATGTTGGTTGGACACATAATTACCCGCATGGAGCACTTTTACCCAATATATTCTATAGTGAATGTGCACACTGGTAATTCAGACGTTCATTCACTCACGTTTTTAATTGCATCTCGTCCATATTATTGGTAAAAAAATCAATATGTTTAATCATCTATGCACTTAGCGACACCTCCAATTTAACTTTAAATCAGATAAAACTGGTAATTGTCAAGGCTGGCATGAAAGTAGTGGCAATTTTGGTATTTTAGGGGGAGAAAATTCAAAACTACACTGATGCTCAACATTTGTTTTATTCATTATTCGCTTCGCTCACGCCCGTCTGAATGGGAAAGGTGATTTCGCAGTGCTCTTCTATTGGTTTTTACATTTTTATGTGCAGATTTTACTTTAGAAATAAATGTCTAATTGACTATGTTAATGTCTTCCATCATGATTCTAAAACTTTTTTTCTTGTTCATTATTTTAAGTTTTCATGAGAAAACACTCGCATGTTAATGTGCCATGATTAATTTTGTATAATTGATTTTCTCATTTTCTTTTATCTCTAACTTGGACCATCTCGATGGATTTCGTCTTTCCCTCTGAAATCGCTGGTCACCAGGTAAGAGACAGTTTTTTTCCCCTCATAATGTCAACACAATTAATACTTTTGTGTGTGCCGAATTTCGTAATTAGCGGTCCTGTGGAGTTGAAAGCGACATCAATAAGACAACTTACAAATGAAATAAGTATTTGTATTAAGATACATGCAACGCATGCCTCCGCGCTAAACGTATTGCATCATAATTACTCCCTGATGTTAATAATGAATATCATGAATATTGCGTGAATTTTCACTTTTCTATTGTTTGAAGGCAATGAAGGAAAAATTTGCACTAACAAGGGACAAATGATTTGTGTTTTAACTATGTGAAATGTTTATACAAGCCTACTTGCTAATTTCTGGATTATATCCTGCCCAAGAAACCTCCTTCATCGTCTGAATATTTCGTAGTTCTGATCGTCTTAGCCACTGCAAATTACCCAATAGATTAACGTGGGAGACGCGATGTTATTTTGACATTTGCAGTGAAGGAATTGAATTCATCTTTTTCATACTGGTAAGGGCTTTATCGACTCCTAGATTATATTTCCCCTTGGGGTTGGAATGACATTTTACGTGGCATCGTTTTCGTGCTATTTTTCTCATCCTCGTAGCAGATAAACTTAGACTAAATTTGAAACGAAAGAATATGGAAGTTATGATAATGCCTGCTTCAATGTCGTAAAATAACAACTGTGAAAAGATTTGAATATAAACAATATTTTTTCGAATGTATATATGTACAACTGGTGTATTTTACAAAGAAATGAGAAACTTGTTCATGCTTTTTCATTTATTAGGTATTTACTTCAGAAAGAAACAAAATTAGTCAATTTTAAGCAATCTGGAAAACCTGTGCCAATTAAGTAGTATCCTACAGGTGTTTTTTCAGGACACACTTGGGTGTCTTCAATCACTCAGTTTGCTTTTATCATTCTTATATCACAGTAGTTGTACGTGTTGTTCGTCTCATATGCATCAAAACATCTCCAGGTTTCACGTATTCATTTTGTTTCGCTTATACATGTATGTATAACAGAGCGAGGTTATATGCGCCGCTTTTCCGACGGCGGCGACGGCGTCGTAAACATTTATTTATTTTTTAAGTTCATGTAAATTTTAGTTAATGAAATTTGGGTATAGGGGTAATCTAGAATCACTAACCACGTGACATGAGTTTCAGATCGCATGATGAAGGCCAAATGTCATCAATGTCAAAAATTTCATAACTTTAAAAGTATAAGGGGCTATTGACGATAGGGATAATCAGGTCTCATTGATCATCTGACATTAGTTGCAGGTCACTTGATCAAAGGCCATTTAGGATCCACCAACTTGCTGCGATAACAATATACAAAATATTCTAAATAGATTTTGAACTTTGAATGTTTCACGTATACGTCCCTATACCATAAAACTGACATCATGGTCATCAGTTATTGTTAAAAAGTAAAACTTGTTAAAATTGGTAAACGGTAATTTTGGGTTACTAGGCGAAGGTCAAGGGTCTTCTTTTTTTTAGTTCAACAAACTCAGGGCTTGTTTTTTATTAATATAGGAATGTTTTCCTTTTCCCTCTCATTTTGAAAAAAAAATATCGCACATGTAGTTTTTAAAGTCGGCACTTGCTTCTATACTGTATTGCAAATGCAGGCGAGACTGGCAGAGGGGTTGCACATCGTAAAAACCTTTGCACATAGTATGGTTTAAGAAACGCATGTGAATGGCACCTAGTTAACTGCATTTACAAGACGAGTATGGGGGGCTGTAGGTATGTTATAAGGACGATTCCACCAAGGTAATTAGGTTTACCTATTGATCTTTCTGTAATTGTTCCCTGGGTCAATGCAATGGTGGGTAACAGTTAGATAAACAGGGACGATGCCGACTTGCTTCTAATAATAAACCTTGCCATCTAAGTGATGAGTTCTTTCGCCTTTTTTTTTAATTCCCCCCACCTGTCTTTATCTTTACAAGAAGAGTAATGTAGTTTGTAGATTAGTTTTGGAATTATGCCTTATGGTATGTAGGGATATCATTATGAAGAAGTCGATTGCAACTTACATTTGTCACTTTTTTTTACTTATCTATTCATGGACTTTGTTTTTGCTCTTCATGTATTATATGCCTATACTCTAGGGCGGTGTGGGTAAACAAAGGTAGGCGGATTGTGTATCGTAAATGTCGGGTAAAAATGCATCCCAATGGTTTATTTTCAATACCAAGAATCCTCATCACTTTTCATGAAGGGGGTAAGTGTTTTCGGAAATGTGTTGCCACTGCCACTATTCATCTGATTATTAGCTTTCAGTGTAGTTGTATCACCATACAGACCAACGTAAAAACATGCATGTATGAAGCAATCATTCTTGGATTATCTTGGCCGTGGTGACGCACCATTCGGTCATATTTTTATGTCAGATTGTCTGTTTATATTGCTGCCAATCGGAGCAATAAACATGAGCGGTTCGGACTGATATCTGGGATAGGAATATGATCATTCTGACCTTCTGAATTGCTAAAAAATATGACGAGATCTGGGCTACGAAATATGGCACAGTTTATAGTGGTAAGATTCAAATTGAAATCACCGTTTGGAAGGACATATGCTATGTGATTTTATTTTTCTCGAAGTGAAATATGCTTGGTATGAATAGTATTTGACGCCGTTGACTTTTTATGTGCCTAAGAGGTTCAGAGCGTCCATTCTCTCCATCACCAAATTCCCAGCGGAAAATGATTTTTAAAAAGTTGTAAAATGAATACAAGTGTGTAACTTAAGCACATTTCATTATTGATGATGTTTGTGGATATCAAATGTGAAATTAAAATATTTTGCGCATATGTTGCAAATTGCACATTCATGCAACTAAACTGAACAACTGTATTTATTAAGTATATCAAGTACTGAAAGCAAAACAATATTCAACGTTAATATCAAAAAGGTAATATTATCACACACACCATAGATAAATCATTCGCACGTAATGCACCATTGATATTTATACCAATGTACATTTTCTTTTAGAATTAAATGAATATACGAAATTTTGTATGTTTTAATTCCCATCGTACTGCATAATATTTCTGGTAGTAAAACATTCCTAAAATATAAAGTTAAATAGCAAAATCGATTAAGGATGGCTATAATTTTTAAGGGAAAATGTCATGGACGAATTTATTGATTACCCTCAATTATCCTTGTGTGTGAGTGTGTGTGGGTGTGTGTGGGGGGTTAGGATGTGTGAGGGTGTGTGTTCTCCATCCCTCTCTTGCTCTTTAATTCTGTCTTTTTCATACTCTTGTCAAAATAAAGAATCCTGGATTACATCCCGGGGCATTTTCTATCTATTCTTGTTCTATTTCCTGGGGCTAGTCGTCACTATTTGGTCGAATGTCTGTACTGAGACGCGCATAATCCCATTTTCTGTCTTAGGTTTCTTGATTTTCTTTTTGGTTTAGGTTTTCTAATCGGTTCAAATTAACATGATTTGCAAAATTAAAAACCTCTTTTCTCGTCTCTACCTTGGTTTTTTTTGTAAATTCCTATCCATTCACACACATTTAATATTTTTTTGTTTAGTATATAACCCATAGCCAGTACTTTCGTTTTATAAGCCCCAAACAACTTACGATCGCTTGATATGTTAAAACATAATATTTAGCACATATTTATCCCAAAAAAAAAGAGTGGCACAGAAACTGCAAATACAAGAAACAAGTGCGAATGGGAATAGATCCCAGTTTAGTAGAATCAATCATGGAAGGAAATATTTTCAAATAATGACAGATAAGTTAAAAATCTTGCATTAATTGAAATATATTTAATGATAAATGTCAATCTGAACTGAATAACGCGGTTCTCCTATTCTCATGTTTATGGTCTTCTTGTTGAGATTTTTAGACAACCTTAATACATAGCATTTTTGTCAATCTTACATGTTTAGTCTTAGGCTCAAATCTTTATTTCAGCAGAATATTTACATATTGCTATCATCGAGGTTGGAAGCTGACGCGAGTTTATACCGAAATGCAAATCCTCATTGACATTTTCTCTGCATAATGCCCTTTCATTGTAAACCTAGGTTCTATGAAACAGCGATATAAAACAGACCTTTTCATATCATTTCTACAAGCATCCCAGTTTATACCAGATTGCAGATTAAGCGTGGGTGTATGAACCACTTCATGCAGTTGATAATATATTGTTTTCATGTTAAAGAAACCTGGATCACTGTGTATCGATCGATGGCAATAAAAGTTTTTTTGCAGGTAAACTAGAAGTAGGAAGATATAAACTGACTGGTGGATATCTGTTCAAGCATCGGGGTATTGGGACTGCTTTTACGTTCAATAAGGCATTATTTAAAGGTTTTAGAAATGGTATCCCTGAAAGAAATCATTGAAAGTAGTATTCTAAAGCTACGAATGGTAGTGTAACTTGGAATTCCCAAATTGACAGTGTAAGAAAAAAGTACAGACATTTGGTTCTTTAAATGCCTTTGAGAATTACGAGTTATCGCCGTTTCTTTTCGTACAAATCAGCTGTTTTAACATTGGTTTTGAGATAAGAGGCTAAGAACCCTTAACCCAGAACGTGAGGCTACAATTACTTAAGTACACATAATTTGCTTATATTTCAAACAAATAGACGACACACCGCTGAACTAAACTAGCCATCTTAGAGCAATGTTCACATTGTTGCAAATACTAACTGTAGGTACGACGGAAGGTTAATGGGTGTATATTAAGTGGATTTGTTACTGTCCGAATTACGTCTACCCTTGCCATATACAACTTATAATTTTTTGGGGATCCCCTGCAGCTGCAGTTGATGAATTGTCACCGAAAGGAACGAATACCCAACCACCTCCAACACTAACACACGCACATACTCTCCCTTCGTACGCCATTGGTTACATTCGTCAGCCCAGCTTATTAAGATTGCGAAAAGACGGAGAAGTATTACGGGGGATGGTGGCAATTGAATCCCTAGGCCTTGCAGCCTAATGTTATCATTCATGGAGCGTCAGAAGACCTCGATGGATACCCTTACAAATGCAACATTTAAAATGCTCCTGAATGTGTGGCATACACCTCACAATGCCTCCCAGATAAGATTTCAGCAAAGGTTCAGCAAGTAAATGCAGTCGCGATGGCAATTATTCTGTTACACCTTCCATCCTATTTCTCATTCTTCATTTTTTTGTCATTATTCTTGTCTTAATACTTCATTGATTTCATTGAGGATCAAGCTCACTCTGTAACGATGTATTTTTTTGTGATTTGGCATGCCAGTAAATTCACTAAGTTTATTACAAACGTAACTATTTATTCATCCATGACATTCTGATATCACAAAAATATCTAAAAAGGAAGAAGAACTAATCAGCACAACAATCTAAGATAAACGTTCATTTGCACAACTAAAAATGATTGTAATGGCTAATTTTCATTGCCGATATAGCCGCAAGGATATATTCTGATTTCTTCAGTCTTGAGGGAAGGAATATAAACTATATTGTAGGAATTATATGGTTTAAAATAAAACCGCTTTATATGGCTATGTTTAAGATGGAGACTGGTGAAGCGTCAAGAGAAAGCTTGAGCTTGAAGCAGTATAGACTGATAGATGGTACCTATGGGAGTATTACGGCAAACCATCCATGATAGAATGTTTTATTAATTGCGAAGGAATGTTACCCAAAGGAAGATAAGAGGTTTGGGGATCTTGCACAATCGTATTACACACCAGTCTGTGCCCCTTTTAGCTTTACATTGACTCCTTGTCTGCCCATGCACGTTTTGCCTTTCTTTCCACTTCTTTGTGCTGGTAATTTATTGTAAACAAGTGTGTAACCCTACTCAGCCTCGATATCACTCAAATCATCTTCACTCCTCCCTCCTCTATTTCACTCCCTCTTTCTCTATTTCACACTCTTTCTCACACCGCGTTTACGTCATCATATAACTCGGCACTTTCGGTAGGCTCGTCCTTTGAATTTATCTCAATTCTGTCTTCGAATATTTGGTTCTGTGTAATAGGAAATATTCCTACATCTTGTATTTGTTAGTTTTAATGCTGAACGAACTGAGGAAGTAGTAGTAGCAGCGCTAGAAGTATGTAGTAGTAGTACTAGTCGTCGTAGTAGTAGTAGTAGTAGTAGTAGTAGTAGTAGTAGTAGTAGTAGTGGAAGTAGTGGCAGCAGCAGCAGCAGCAGTAGTAGTAGTAGTAGTAGTAGTAGTACTAGTAGTAATACTAGTAGTGGTAGTGGAAGTAGCAATAGTATAGTAGTCGGAGTAGTCGGAGTAGTAGTAGTAGTAGTGGAAATAGTAGTAGTAGAAGTAGTAGTAGTAGTAGTAGTAGTAGTAGTAGTAGTAGTAGTAGTAGTAGTAGTAGTACTAGTAGTAATACTAGTAGTGGTAGTGGAAGTAGTAATAGTATAGTAGTCGGAGTAGTCGGAGTAGTAGTAGTAGTAGTAGTGGAAATAGTAGTAGTAGTAGTAGTAGCAGCAGTAGTAGTAGTAGTAGTGGAAGAAGTAATAGTAGTAGTCGGAGTAGTAATAGTAGTAGTCGGAGTAGTAGTAGTAGTATTAGTAGTAGTGGTAGTAGTAGTAGTGGTAGTGGTAGTAGTAGTAGCAGCAGCAGCAGCTGCAGGAGCAGCAGCAGCAGCAGTAGTAGTAGTAGTATTAGTAGTAGTGGTAGTAGTAGTAGTGGTAGCAGCAGCAGCAGCTGCAGGAGCAGCAGCAGCAGCAGTAGTAGTAGTAGTAGTAGTAGTAGTAGTAGTAGTAGTAGTAGTAGTAGTAGTAGTAGTAGTAGTAGTAGTAGTAGTAGTAGTAGTAGTAGTAGTAGTAGTTGTAGTAGTAGAAGTAGTATAGAATCTAGTGGTGTTGGTGGTGGTTGAAGATGTAAGATTGATAAGAAAAGTACTGGTGGTATGGTTCTAAAGATATACATGTGACTTAACTTAAAAAACGCGGGTACTCGTTTCGTATTTTATCATTTCAAAGACATCATACTACAGAGTGAGTCAGAAAAAATGTCCCACTTTTGTAAAGTTGAATTGTTTAAAATATGAATATTTAATCATTAGTTTCATGATATGTCTTGATAGAGGTATCCTCCCAGTACATTCAGGTACCTTTTTCATTTGATCCCCTGCACGCATGACTGAACAGCGGACAATCCTTAGAAGACTGTCAGATCTCACTTTCGACAAGTTACAGGGTGGGGAATAAAACACTCTTTTGAACAAAGACAGTCCGACAGACTGAAACACACACACACATTGTTCAGCGAAAAACAGGCTTCATCACCGATGACAAGATCTTCAACAAAGCGAGGTGGTCTTTGAAATAGCCAGTTCGAAAACGACATTCTTCGTTCGTGGTCTCTTGCCAGGAGCTCATGCCTACGTATCATCTGGTACGGGTGATATCGTACATCAAGCCGGGTGATACGGTTGAAGGTGCTCTTGATCAGCTGAAGCCCGTTCCTCCGGGATGAGATCCGTTGGTTGCTGTGTCGAACGTGCCCCAACACCTGCCGAACTGCATCGATGTTGGGCTGACTCCTTGCTGTTCTGCGACGACCTGAATGCCCTGCGTTGAGGTTGGTACTCGTTCCTGTTCGGTGATATTTCTGAACATTCCGGAGAACAGTCTTTCTGCTGGGACACCGAACATCTGGGTAACGGCGGCAAAACCCTTACAAAACAACTGCTACACTCTGAGTCCTTGCATACTCGGTGACCATAAATGACCTATGTTGTGGTGTGAATTGAGGACGAACCATGATTCGTGTACTTTTGCTACTGCAAAAAGAGGCTCAAGTGACTGCTGCCAAATCAGGCAAGCCCTTTTATAGGCAAGTGCAACAAAAGCACAGACATCCATTGTAAATTTCCATTGTTAACCAACAAAAGACATAACCAGCATATTGGATTTATGTGCACTTGATGATGATGATGAAGATCAAGATCAAGATGATGACAATGAGGATGATGATGATGATATGATGGTGGTAGTGAATGTGTTTTAAGGGGAAAGATTGTCGGGAATTGCCACTTAAACATTCATCGATCTTGCTAAAAATCAATGCTTAATCAGAAAAGAGAAAATTATGAACCAGTTATTACCATGTGTGGTGTGTTTGTGTGTGTGTGAGCATGCCAGTCTGTCTGTCTGACTGTCTTTGTCTAAAGCACTGTTTTATTCATCACCCAGTAACTTGGCGCAAGTGAGATCTGACAGTCTTCCAAAGATTGTCCGCTGTTCAGTCATGCGTGCAGGGGATCAAATGAAAATGGTACCTGAATGTACTGGGAGGATACCTCTATCAAGACATATCATGAAACTTATGATTAAATATTCATATTTTAAACAATTCAACTTTACAAAAGTGGGACATTTTTTCTGACTCACTCTGTATATTCACATTGGGAGAAATCGAAGAGACATTCAAAACTGAGTAAGGATACCCAGTCGTGCAATGTTACGCAGATGAGATGTATAACATCGATGCCTCGCCCTTTGTTATTAAATAATATGCTGATATATTGAACAGTGAATCCATTTGGATGATGAGGGCAAAATAGTTCGTAAGTATTAATATAGAAAATGGGGTTATCAAGAGATGGACTTGCCATGGGATGTCATGTTATGGGAGCAGCATTAAGGAAAGGCTAATTCATCTTATCACTTGATCTGACACATGTGAAGAGTAACCACTATTTCAAGAGGGCTATCCAGTGAATTGATTTTTTGTTCATCAATTTATATTGATACCCGTGGTTTAAATCATTTACTCTGACGCATTGTAGAGATGCTAGGTCAGTCGTATTCTTAATTTATCTACATTCTCCACTTATTTTTTTTTTAAATAATGAGCAATAATCATATGAATTCAGCGCTTAATTCTATCACTTCTGTGAAAAAGTGCTTCCTTTTATAACTCTCTAGCAAACTACATGTTTAAATCTGGAATGATGCATTTAGACACATTAATGCTTTTCAGAGGGAAGCAAGGTATCATCCGACCAAGCTGATTGATGTTGTAAGCGCCCATGAATAATCAATGCACACCATGATATCATTATCTTACCTTACCTTACCTTAACGCACAATTTATATAGTACATGACCTTATCCGTGTTCTCCAACTTCCATTGCCCTAGATTTCGAACCCAAACGTCTCGTTTTATTCGGTTTGCCCTCATTTATCCATGGTGATAGCTCGAGAAACATGTATTATTCACATGTTGCCATCAAAGCGTATTGTACCCTTACAGAATGGAGCTTACAATGGAATGATTTTTTTTCTTTCTTTTGCAACGTTCATGGGACATGGATGTAACCTCATTCTCACATCAATTACTTTCATTGTATTTTCATTTTTATTAGTTCCTTCTTTGTTTTCTGATGTTCAGGCTGAATTCTCGATCGTAAGTAGAGGAATTTTCAAAAATTCCTTCAAACGTAGATCCTGTATTGTTGAGAACATGTCTTTTACCGTTTGATTAATTACTGCATGTACCTGTATCTTTCTAATAAAGGGTGCAGATAAACATATCATGTTTGGTAGAATTTCTATCCTCCATCTCAACCCCTAACATGATTTACTTCGCGTTATTGAAAGTGGCAAATGTTTCTAGGTAATTGGAAAAAAGTCATAACATAGCATTACGTTTAAGTAGTACATAAAACTGAAGACTTGAAATACATTTACTCTTTTTTAAGAAGAGAAATATTCATAGGATGACCAGATATGGTTGAATTGTTTTGTCCTCATAGATTGTAGTATGATTACAGCAAAATCATATCCAACGAAGATTTTGTGTACGGTGGCACCCCGTCGTTAATATCTTTATTTATTTATTGATATATAATGCCCAAAAGATAACCTTGATAACATAGATATATATTCCAAATTTTCTACATCTCTATGAAATCTTCTGAATCTTGTAACCTAACACAAACCTCGAGATTCGTTGATGTATACTAAATAATGATAATGATAATATGAAAATTTGTAATGCGCCGGTATCCATCATAAAACGAACATGCTCATGGCGCAATAAAGAAAAGAAAAGAAAAAGGAAAAAGAAAAAGAAAGGAAGAAAGAAAGAAAACCTTCTAAAAAGAGGGGTGGAATAACAATTACCTGAATTGAGCCTTTAACAATATAGCAGTTTCCCTTTAATGGCCTATAATTTCAATCTTTCATTATCATCTCCGTCGGAGCAAGTGTATGGACATACTGCTCTATTACAGTAATCATTCTGGAAATATATTCACATCTACCCAAGATTTAGGTAATGCTTCAGGGATACTATAGTGATAAAAGCCATACCTACCCACGCCAATATTAACATCCAAAATGCCTATTTCGATACTTATCCTAACTACTGTGAAAGTTCTTTTACAGATTGGTTAGTTGCCATGGTAATGAATGACCATACTGTAGTGTGCATCGGCGACAGACATATCAATCTCTCCATTAAGGTTCAATCTCCATATTCACTCTTCAATCTCTTTAATTGGTTGTATCTGGTATATCAGGTGTGATGTCTCCATCTTATTTCCGATTGAATAACGAGTGCAGTAGACCAATACGTCTATCTCATGGCTCGCACATATTTGACATCGAGGCAGGGCTTAATATGGCTTAATGTTCATTACCTAATTCATTTTCTAAACATGGTAAAGTTTGGTAGAATTGGGATCAGAGGTTGTATGAAGTAGTTTCGTCTTATGTAGTAAACAACGGAAGACAAATCACACGACTCGTTAATTTTGATTACATTATTATTGTTTATTATTAAACCTATTAACATTTGATATTGGAATTCTTCTTTGGCACACTCACATTTATGACGGGGGTTGAAATTTTTGTGTGTTACGTGCTTATTACATGACCTCTAAGATCCTCGAATTTTGATCTTCTTTATGTTGCACTTTCTAGGAGATCATGCACTGTAAAAACTGTGGTGTTAAAACTGACACCGATTGGTGTTAATAGAGGACCACACCCTGAGGTGTTAAAATAACACCAAAGAGTGTAAATACAGTGCGTATCAAAAAAAAGTTTACACTTTGAAAAAGCCCTGGGAATCAAAAAATATACAACATGTGGGTAATTTTTTCACATATAATTAAGGGTTTGGGTCTCATCTATCCAATGAAAGTGAGAGTTTTGACAGAATGTTACACTTGAGTGAGCACTGTCCATTTTTGTAAAGCTCGCAGAAATCTGTTTACGCAGAAATGCTTGTTTTCATGCTGTGTCAAGGGGAAAGGACGAAAGCAAACTAAACCTGCGAAGCATTTCTCATAAATTTCCCTAGCACATTTAGCCAATCGAAATAAAATGGATACATTCAAGCATTTTGTAACAATTTTGCCGCCCAAATTTGAAATTTCAACACTTAGTAAGCACAACCTTTACCCCTTTTGTGCCAGCAAGATCTGAGGACATAACTGAATCTGAACAAAATTTTATATCAGACATCTCCAGCATTTTTTTACTAAGTTTTTATCATTTAAAGTTGGTTTACATTTCATTTTTCATTTGATACTTGTTTCTCCACACTTTTCCCAAGCTTGGCAATGATTAGCAAAATGAAAATCAAGCCTAAGCCATTTCATGTAAATCACAGCTCAGTGTAAAGCAAATATCGTCACGATGGACTCGGTGTGTGGGGGAGTGGGGTGGGGCGCAATGCACTCTTCGAACTGTTTTGGGCAAGGAAACAAGTTTAAATAAAGGTAAAAGATATCTTCAAATCAATTTTACTAGCTAATTTCCACGTGTTTTTCATGATTAAGGTCTACTTTTTCTGCATAACTATTTCAAAGTTCTGCTCAAATAATTTTTCACCAACTTTTCAAAAGTAATTGGTGCTCACTCAAGTGGAAATATTTTCGACAGTTATATCGTCACTTGCTTAAATGGATCTGTTCCAATGCTAAAATGTGGAAAAATCGTCAGGATATTACAAATATATAATTTTACAGGATTTTTTCTAAGTGTAAACTTTTTTTGATACGCACTGTATAACAACCATAGGTGTTGTAATAACACCTATAGGTGTAAAACCAACACCACCAATTTAACACCGGTGTGAAATGAATGGTGTGGTCCTCTATGTACACCGGTTAACACCACAGTTTTTGCTGTGTGGGGGAATGAGATGTGGCCTTGCCATACAATCTTGTAGAATTTGCTTCCACATGGTTTAGACAAAAACGCAATATCTGTAACTTTCTTTTGGAGCGACTTCACTTGCATTTTTTTGTACTTGCGCTAGATGATCTGAGATACTTTCTCTCATTTCTCTTATAAAGCTCTTTTTTGGCCTGAAAACGATAGTCAATGTTGATATATAGACTTTTTGACGTGATACCTTACTGCACAATTTGTAATTCATACTAAAAAATTAAAGTAATGACAAATGTTTATCATTATGATATGCTGATATAATTAAATGTTATAAGAGCTACATGTATTTTATTTTGATTAAATATACATCAAAACATGTTAGAAGAAACACTAATGCATCTAGTGTTGAAGACCCAAGTGTACATTCATAATTTTCTATTTCTACAATGTTTCGAAAAGGCCTGATTTCATTTTCTTCCGAAGTATTGTATGTGCTTCTTTTAGTGAATGGCGTGTATATCTAATTTACTATTGATCCTAAATATGTCATATTTATCACCATTGTCATCATCGTAGCCATGTAACCCTTTCCTCTTCCCTTCCTACCCCTTATCCTTCTTGAGCAATTTTTACATCTCATATCCGTTATTATTTCATATTTTCAAATAAAAAATACCAATCTATGAAATGGGTAAGCAGAAACTGTAAAGTACTTGTGATAGGTGTGTGAATAGGATACTAGTGCTAGAAGTGAATATCATACATTGATCATACACATGATGCTTCTTGGAATTTGTAGATTGGAGGGATTTATTATTTGACCCCATGATTCTGCTTGGTTGAACAAAAACCTCAAACATTAAGAATTGCGGACTGTGAGAAATGCTATTGATATTCGTTTGGTATTCGACGGTTACTATATAAAACTTTCCTTACTATAGTTTCAGCACGATCCAAGACTCTGATTTCGATTTGATAAATTCAATGTGGAAAAGATGTGGGATAAAGTAACTGAAACCAACAAAATAGTGTCATTACCATTATTCCATTTCAGTTAGCATAGCGTCGATGATATAGTGCTCTTACAAATCATTATTCTAAATCTCGATAGAATTCTTGTAATGATCAAATTTTAAAACTCATTGTATCAAGTTGATGGTGAATAACTGATGAGTTCTAATTTTCAGATTTCAGTCGGCTTGTGTCCAAGATCTGCAAAGGAACAAAATTCAGTAATGGATTTGTTGTCCTTCATCTAACGGCGAAGTACGAGGGTTTCTGCGTGCTAATCCTGCCAAAAGAACCTCAATTAAATGAGTAGAACAAGTCTATTTTATGATGAGGACGGAGCGACAAACAAAACACACTCTCCCCACTGGAGAGGCTCATGTTTTCAAATTGTGATTAATTTCCTGGTTATATCTCTACGGTCGATACCTGATATACAACTACAAATAAAGTCAGGCTTTGAAAGAAAATTCAACCTCAAACTGAGAGGCAATTTTAAAATTACAAGAAAGAGATAAGCTGAAGTAGGAGTACCGTGCCAATATGTACTCTGGATTTAATTCAATGCCTTCTTTGTGACGTAAACTAAAACGAAGAGGGAGGATTGGTTTGTATTTCAACTTTGCAGCATTCGGCAGGGCAGAATCTATGAAATATTTCACATGATGAATGTAAATGTATCCACACTAACGATAGATGGTCAGGTCTTACTATTGGTTCCCATTTCAATAGATGGAGTTTCTTTGATTATAAGTAGAAAGAACAGGTGCACAATACGATCTTAGACTGTCTATAAGGGAAGCGCACCTATCATGAAAATTTCTTTGAGCGGCTCATAATTTCCGGATGGTGCTGTCTTTGAAAAATAGTGACGGAAAAGTCTAGACTTGGCAGCCCTAAGGTTAGTTTGAAAAAAGTCCTACGTAAAGGTCTGCACTAATATGTTAGAGAATATGCACTAATATATATAACTATAGTATCACTTGAATTAGGATCATGATAGTGTTATGATGAAATGTGATGTGTTTTATAAAGATCTTAATTACTATACATTATTTAATAATTAGGTTCTTTATGGAAAACTGATCTGGGACATCGCAGACTACTTAATATCAGCAAATTGCGTAATACGATTGTGAGGGCCATAACAATACTTGCTTTTTGCAGAAATATCGATTTCCAAATGACAAAGGTTTTTTGTAAATACACGGAATGAAATAATATTCCGAATTTGATCGAAATTTAAGTATCGTATTCATTGGAGGGGATGTATTTTTTCTTCAACCTACTATTTCTGGGATAACATGAATGTAGAGAAAATCTATCGGTATACATTTTTTCATTTTTTTCTGCTAAGAATATATTCAATGATTAAATAGAAATATGAGAATCGAAAGCTAATGCACATATTTGCAAAAAAAAAATATTTACAGTAAACTGTAAAACTTTTTATTTTAAAACTGTTTTAGAATATCGTACAAAATACCGTAATACTGTGAGCATTTAATGGATCATCCAAAGATGAATATATTATTTCACTATGGTATATGTTAACCAGTCTTTAGCGTAATGAGTCCAAACTTTTGAGGTTGCCAGACATGTTATATGAAGCAAAATCGCTACAAAGTTGCCAGCGAGTGAACCGAGCGAGCAAACAATTTGAACACTTTTATACAAAAATCGAATTTAGAGATAAATTTTGACATATATTCCAGAGAATGACATTTCATTTCTTTCTTTTTTTTCATTTACTTTTCTCCTTTTTCTCTTGGTCGAGATATATTTTGGATTGATGGCCCCATGCCCCTGATCCATCTGCACACCGGTGCAACCAGTCAACCTGTCAATACTAACACCAACTAATTATTCATTTACTTGTACGGTTTATGTAACAGTTGTGTATTCAATTTTCATTTAGATTTGAGAGTGTTTTTGGTTGAAAAATTGGTCGAGTGCACCACGAAATACAATCAATGCTGCCATTGAATGAAGGTTTTAATCCTAAAGAAATGATGTGTATTTCTTTAATTTCAAGGACAAATTAATTCCGTTTGAACAAAAGATTGTGAATTGGTGTATAACTTATTCACTTCTTATTCGGTGTTTTTACTGTATGATGCTGCTTTCGATTTCAGATGTTCCCGATCCAATTCCTTACGCTCCTCATAGTATGACTTTAAACTACTTTGAGTTGACCCGGTCACGTGGTGTGGCTAAGCGATGCCTTACAAACAGAAAGTGAATGTTCACTGTGGATCAGGTTGATAGGCCTAGGGCGTATAAACATTATATCACACCTGTTAATCAAGGATAAAAGCATAATAAAGCAATATATTGCACACAATCGCCTCCAAGCAACGAATATCCACTCACACATCACCATGCTGTTTGTTTATATTACATCTCTCTTATTTCTCTTTTCCAATTGCTTTTTGGCATCCCCCTACATACTGTCTTTTTAAAGAGTTTTTCTAATCTATATATCTTATGTAGACAACACTAGTTATTGTAGCTAAAATGAACAGCTTCGGACTACTCCTAAGGTTGGTAAAAAAAGTGAATATTCTTAATTCATAAAAAAAACCTCTTAACTCCTATTCAATGGTTAATTTATCTATCATTTTTATTATGCATGTTATTATACAAACTCAAATCTTCTATTAGATAGTATTAGCCAATTTGTTTGAATCATAAAAAACAAATTAAATGCATGTGCGAAAAACGAATCCGTCGTTCCAAATAAAACTATTCTAAGGTAGTTATTTTGGATGCAAATACCCCTTAAGATTAAAAATAAATCACTAAACAAGAGATGTAATCTCGCTAGAAAGTAACATTGCGTTTATGACTATACACCGTAAAAAATGAAGTGCTAATTTAGCACTTACAGTGCTTGTATAGTGACTGCACTATACGAGTGCTGATTTTCTAGTTCAAAATTAAACTAGAAAATCAGCACCCGTTGTGCATTCACTATACAAGCACTGTAAGTGCTAAATTAGCACTTCATTTTTTACAGTGTATCTACATCTACCTTAGATCGTCAGGAGTGTGCGAGTAAATACAGCAAACGGTTGCGTCGAATCCGTGCCTGTAAATGAAACTTTTAGAAAATGTTAAAGTCTAATCGTTCCAGTCGTTAAAACAATACATCATTTGACAATTTAGACTTTATATTCTTGAAACATTTATACATATCAAATTCCGGACAATTGAAACCCAATGTACTGTGGATTCCATCATGTGAATAATTCTTTCTTCCCCTATCTATAGAAATAAAATATTAATTGACGTGAATAAGTCACAGTATTCATGAATCTAATTATCAAAGGGAAGCGATCTCACTGCCTTTGATTGGCTTACGAAATATCAAGTTATGGCAATGGGCATAAGATGATGAGCATGCAACATTCTTAATTTAAGTATTTCACTAACATAATATATTGATTTCCGTATCATTCTATGAAAATTTACAAATATATGAAATACAAAGTACATGAAAATGACTTCAGAGTCAATATATGACAACGATGTTCACGAGGTGCTTGAAGCTACAATGTCCCAATGGATTAGAAATGATTCAAAACTTAGGTGAATACACGCACTCTGGTCTGCCTCTCCAACCCACAGACACCTGCCAAGGCAAGCACCACTTGAACTGCTCACGTCTTGGATCATGTTAGCTCTTCATGTCATGTCAACTTAAGACCCACGCCAACTGATTGAAATGACGTTCTTGTTCAGCTTCATTGTCAGTCACGCTAGCTCGCTAAGTGTGGATTCTTTTTTTTTTACAATAATGCGTGTTGGCTCTTGTGTCAATCCCCCAGTCATCAAGCAATGTTATTTAAGGCATGCTATGGAAGAAACCTTCAGTAAAATAAATTATCACATCGCAAGGGGGAGTGTGTCTGTTGTGTAAGCTTTCAATTTTTCAAAGACAAATGCTTCTTATCATTATACGAATTTCAATTACATGTATTTATCGGTTATGTATAAGATTGTGTTCTAACAGATCCCAGTCAGGCAAACGAGTACAACTTTATATCATAGTTATAGGTGAAGGATGATTAATCTTTAACAGACATTAATCAAGCCTGATCCACAAAGAACATTGTATAACTAAGAGTTGTAACTGACATTAATTTATATTACTCAGCTCAATCCCAGAAGACATACTTCCTTCGTTCCAAGGTACTTTCTAAAACAAAAATTAAAAACCGATTCAATAAATGGCAGCTGTGTCCCTGTTTTCGTGATTCCTCATTCTAATCTTCGAGCTATACATTCATGCTTTCATGATCATACTGTTTCAAGGGCTCATTATCTGTGCCTTGAATTACTTGGCCTAGATATTCTTTCACTTAGGTCTGATTAGCGTAGGCTAGAATTAATGTTACCAAGGGGGTATTCATAATACATGAATGAGCTAGGTCTGTTTAAATTCCATCTCACACACCCAAAGCAAAAAGTCATGACTATTAGCATTATTTCAATTCTGTACATTCCGTGGCGAGGGGATTTTATCACACAAAATCAGTAACATATTTTTTGTTCCATTTGTATGTTTTTTTTTTAAATGAAGATAAACTTATTTTCTTTGCAGGATTACTTCAGTTTATCGTTCGTGTTAAAATGTGATATGCGAATCAGCGTAACTATGTTCCTGCAAATTTTTGAGTTTTAAGGAATTTTAGAACAAATTATTGCCCTTTAATCTCTTCCATTTACCTATCGAATGTTTTCCTTATTCCCCTAAAACTATTTTTTCTAAGTCGACAGACTTCACCTTTAAGAACACTTGTTGTAAAGCTTACCGATGTGTTCGAAGAAGAGGGTATTACGTTCACCATCCCAAAGTAGATACCGGTCACGCCCAGTATCCTAGCTACTTTCTCGATTGCATCAAGTGTGTAAAACCGCTCTTAACTTCACGATCGCATGCACGTTTCGAGTTCTGTACGTGAGAAAGTGGAGGTTCAATCAACTATTAAGGGTGAAAGATCGAAAGCGGGTCTGACCAGAATATCAAAGGACTTCCTTTGTCAAGATCAAAACCACTCATCCATCCAGTTTATGTAGAGAGTTCTCGAGTACGAATCTTTGTAACATGGAAAGATAAGTATTAAAAGTATTTGAGGAAAAATTGTTAACCAAAGCAAAAAAAATTATTAAAATGAAGGGGAACCATACTAATAGTCTTAATATTTTGGAGAATTTAAAAAAAACTCTTAATACCTTCACATGATGAATATAATGCTAATTTCTTTCTGTAACTATTCAATAGAAATGTAAAATTACATATTAACACACAGATGTAATCATGAAGAAAAATCATTCCATATATATATATATATTGGTAATAGAAGTCCGAAAGATTTGGCAAATATCATTAGTTTTAGAATGAACATGGATTATTTATATTTAAACTTGAAAATATACTTTGAAAAAGCTTATAATTTATTATTTGCTAAAATCAGTATCTTTGAAATTCAAGAAAGACGAATTATTTCCCCTTTTTGTGTGTGTTTAGTTTTTTGCAATACCAACCACTTAAAACTAATCGCATTTCGGAGCAGGTGTTGAAAAGTATCCAGTGTTTTGAAAACCCTGTCCCAGATAATTTCATATTACCTTATCTTTTTTTAACCCATTGGTACCTCACTCGCAGGAATTAATGGGTCTCTAAAGAGTATAACTGTATCTCGTTTCGACATTCTATACAAAATTATATACCCGTATGTAAACATGATCGTACGATGTAGACCTCTAACGGACTACCGTAAATCAAGATTTGTGTACTTATCATATTAAAGCGTAATCAGAATAATCTTCGTAGGACAAGTACAACAGCTGTTACCTTTTTATCTTAAAAGGTTACCTTACTTTACTTAATTAAGAAATATATTGGCCATGTGCTGATTTGCTGGCAATGACAAACATGTCTCATATCAGATAGATTCTAGAAGAAGGACTACCCTCGATATTTCATGGGGAACACAAAAGAGCTTGACTCTCTTACACTATAAGCTTTTCCCATGTCTCATTATCAAACGATTTGCCGTGTAAATCATGGGTTGCTATTTTCATCTCTATGCGTGCTTCGGCAAGCTTCACTAAGCATTAGTGTTCTACGCTACATGTCGACATTACTCTTTTCTTAACACCGTATTTTTCCTACTTATGTATTAGGTCCACTGTATGCTTAATCTTCTCGTGTTTTTCGTCACCTAGTTAATCAGCGAAATCTAAAACGATTTACGTGTGTTCCACCGCGGCACATGCCTGTGAGGTACTGCGAGGTCACGTGATGCCATTTCGATTGAAACATAAAGGCCAACAGGATGGCCTTTTTATTTCTCTGTAATTCGGCGTGCAAAAAACCTTTTGAACAGTGTATATCAATTCATTATTTTTAAACATAGTATACTGTGTATCGGTGAAATTATTTTTAGAGAATAATAGTGCGTAATTCATATTATATATAAGAATTGTCAAAGCTTTTGTACATGTACAATTTCTCATACACACACACACATATATATAAACTCCTCAAAAAAGGTTTGGAAAACTGACTTTGATCGATTATCTCCCTCACCAGTTTAAGTGAACATTAATGTGTGATTGATACCAATGAATAGATCATTTAACTCTGTTAAAAAATGATACCATATAATAAGATTATGGTTCACGTGGAGGTGCAGTGCGTTGAAATGTGAGGCAAGGTATAAATTCAAAAGTTGCAGAATGACACAATATTGAAAGCCACTGTTCTTTCCTTTCGGTGGTGATGAGTGAGTTTCTCAGCGGTTTCTTTTGTTTTCATGCACCTTCACATTAACACGGAATCAAACACACCTCGATCTGCACAAGCAAACACATAACAAACAAACATGCATGAGTATTCTAAACCAAGACTCGAACCATGTTATCTCACAGAACTGCCACTACATAAACCACAACAAAACATAAAAAATGAAGAAGCAGGAGCTTTATTTGAATGGATTTTCATCTCTATTGACACAGACAAAAGAATCATGTTCTTTATTGACCCTTCGTATCTATTTGTGCTCGTTTTGCAGCTTTTTGAATCCTGGTCTTTACTTGATGGCATAATCGTAACAAGCATGTTATCATTTGAAAGAGAATTAAATGATCTCTTGAATTATATCAAATATGCACTGTGTAAAATTGGCGGATGGGAGAAATGAATTTCCAAACTTTTTTTGAGAGCTTTATGTATATACATGTTTCCACACTTACTTTACATATCATTGCCTATTGAATGTTTGATACCACGAAAACCGATGAAGCCTATTAAACAGAAAAGACTTTTACCGCTTCCAGCATAGAGCTTACTCGAATTAACACTTCCAATTTGTCGGCGCTACCATCAGTAATGGCTTGAGATGAAACCTGTTGCAATAGCAATTTGCGGTTGTTCCACTCCTTTCATGCCGGTATGTATACAGTCAGATCTGTGCAGAATTTATGACATTGCCGTCATGTTAATAAGATAGCCACACAATTCTACTCACGCACAGTAACAAGCGATTCTGGTTACATACAAACCAAGGCAATGGCATGGTGAGACTGTCAAACAAACAACTTCCTTATTTTTATTCTATATCTCTTATAAGAGGAATATTATGTAATCATGATCAGTTATGCTTAATGGAATATTTATCGAAACTCCTTCAATTTTATTTCGCAATTTTTCCTGCGGATTTCTTTGTCGGGGTATTATATGCTCCAAATGTCTTCTATTCAATGATGAAGAACAATCTACATAATCTTACAGGCTGAGTCAGAATCTCTTGTCGTGCCATATCTATTGGTAGATTTGTGTTGGACAAACGTGGGTATGTCCCTTCCTCTTTGACACTGAATTATTTTTTGTTGTTGATGTACGTATTGTCTGTTGGATTCATTAGATATGATAGAATTTTGATGAAAGCCTAATTTGTAGTCCTCAAAAATGCACATCACGTTCCAGACAATTGGAAAATTGGGACGAGAATGTCTGACGTCATGTCTTTATGTCGCCCCCCTTCAGTACAGGGTAGACAATACAAAATTGGATAAAAGTGTTTTCTTCGTGTACATCATTTGCGTAATATTTTGTTACACTTGAAACTCAATGTATTATGAAAGATTAACAAAAACCTCATTACGGTATCTGAAATTAGTTGCATGAAAAGCTGTTTTGAATAGCGTATAATCTATGAAAAAAAGGGAGGGGGTTGAGCAACAACTCACTAATTAAATTTTTCGAAAGGGAAATAGTATCGGGTAAAATGTGTTTCATGGGTTTGCACAAAACGTCACATGGACTACTTCCAACATCTATTGTCATTTTACTAATAGACTGAGCCAGATTCCATCATTGCCCAAATAAAGGTAAAAAACATTTCCAAATGTACCATTAATCATAATATCACCATGAAGCCCCCATGAAGCACCCATTGTATATGATGTGCTAAGAGTGCCCATAAAATGTTACATTCACTTCAAATTTATGATTTATAATCAATGGTAAGTATTGCGCAAGGATTTACCAAGCTCTTGGTCTATGTTTCTAGAATTACACTTCATTTTTAGATTTATATTCATATGCCCTTGCAGAAACAGCATCCTGAAAGAAAAGAAGAGAGTTATTTGATATCCATTTTTTTTCGTTATATATCAGAGAGTACCAGTCCACTGTTACTATTCATTAATGTTGATTTGCCTCAAAAGCCATTGAAAATACCAGAAGATGAAGGGGTCAGAAGGATGTGCAATTCACATGTCGCCGCGTGCCGTAAATAACATATTCAGTCGTCGATGGTACTTGCGAAAGCGCGGCCGCCTCGCGATGGAGTTTAAGTGTTTACATGAATTAGCATCAAACACACAATTTGGTGCTCCCACTTCAAAACGGGCAACCAAAGCGAGTGTACAGAAGTGATGACCTATACCTGCGGCTTGAGCTACTTTAAATCCTCTTTCATCCATTTCACTAGGGCATACACGAGAATCTATTCAGAGCTAGTGATGATTTTCCATGGAATATGAATGCAAAATAAACTCCGTATCTCCTGCTCTCAGGCGACAGTAGAAGCGACGAACGTCCTAAAGAGAGGGTGATGCAGGAATCACTTTAAGTCGTAAAGCATAAAAAACTAAATCTGATCTAGAAAAATCATCATAATTATGCATGTATTAAGGGACAATATTTTAGCTTATATACATTTCTTGATATATTTAAATCGATATTGAGTGTAGTTTAAATGAATACTTTTGAAATCGATATTAAGTGTAGTTTAAATGACTACTTTTTTTTAGCTCACTTGTATTATCAGAGGAATCATTTATGTAGCGCTATAACATATTTTTTAAATTCCAACCAACCTTTAGTGTATGAGTTCCACATTCTCTCTCAAAATTATTATAACCGTTACAAGTGAATAAAAGAACTTCACAAAAAATTATTAAAATGCATAATTTGTATGGTCTATAAATGACATATGTATGTCCATGTCGTTTAACTTTATTCATTCCATTTCCAAAAAATAACAAGTACATTATTGAATAGTCTAATTGAAGTTCATGTTTTACAGATATGAAACACAAATATTTCATTAATTAGAAAGATCATTCACATCAAACTGTCCTATATAATATATCAAATTCCGGTTCACCGTAAACCCATAGTAGCAACTTTAAACGGAAATGCCATGGACTTATTTGCGAATAGTTTACCCTTTCTCGGTGAACCAGCAGTGATCCATCATGAACATGTCACTCTTTCCTCGTGTTTATGGGTTCATTTCTAAAGACAAGGCTCAACATGGATGATGCATTCCAAATGCATTGAAATGCTATTCAATTTTATCAAATACCTGGATTTAATAAACCGCGTCTTTTAGTCTCCCAAACCGCAGGAGTTGATTGAATTTTGACGGAGGGGAGATTGGCTAGTTTAATTATAGCCATATTGACACTGTATGTGTTCCCTCTTTCATAGGTACGATAGGTTTTGACAAGAAATCATGAGTTGCATTGAGCGTTGAGCCCGTATCAGAGTCACATTTTGATATTTTTAGAAGCTTCAAAAGAAATATTATTTCATAATTATCTGCAGCATCGACCGCTTTTAATACTTAAGGCATGATTATGTTTCAACGACTTTACATTAGACACTCGACAATACATATTTATTTAGTATTTAGTTGATGTACACCATCAAAATATTTTTATTTTAAACCAGTTTTCAGTTACAACATCGGAAAATACCTTCAATGAGAAATGTACTTTATTCTTAAAACAAACCTTCAACACATCAGAAATGTATGAAACTATTCTCGTTACCATTTATTGCTCTGTATCTATTCCCCTTCACCCCCCCCCCCCCCTCTCCCTATCCCTACTATCCCTATTTGTTTATTTCACATTTTATTTTCATTGAGTTCGTTCACTTTGACATTGATTACCTGTTTTCCATCTAAAAGAGATTTTAATGTCACTTTTTCTTCAATGTCTACCCTTCTCTACCCCCCCCCCATTTTTTAAAGCCGGTTGATGATCCCTTTCTACTCTCTCCTTTAGATTCATTATTGAGATTTCGCTATATTTTCCCAACGTCTATCTTTATCTAACTCAACCGGAGTCAACTCCTTAGATTTTTATGTTAGGCTCTTGGATTGAATACCCTCACGCTGTAATCCAACTTAATACACGCAAAATTGGATTTCAAAATTGAATACTAGGGTAATATAAACCGCTGAAAAGCCATCCAACCGAGTCCATTTATCATGGACGAGATACACAACCTCTTGATAAAAGGCAAACATGAATGAATCCGTCGTTTTATTTTACGTGTGTGTGTGATAATGGGTTTGCTGGCGTGTGGGTTGATGGGGCCTGGAATCATGTACAAATGCTCCTTATGATAAGCCATTTCCATTCCTTGATCTACCACGTATCTTTTGCAATTTCCCACGTCGAGTGATGTATTTCTTTAAATGCAGATAAGTAATGAGAGAGAAAAAGGTATTTTCTTATGCATGGATAATAATGAATCAAACTATGCATAACAGCGCTGTTTGTGTCAAACAAGAGATGCACCCTCTTTGAGAACAAGGCAACACACAAATTGTTTTACAGGGGCCTATTTGTATTTTGTGAAAATGTATCATCCTTAAAAATTCCATCCCTTTCCTTATATTGATAAAAAGACAATTTTCTGAGACGCTAAAGGCGACAGTTATTGTGACGTTGACTTATGACCATTTTCCCATCTAGGAATTAAAATACGCAAAATACAACCTATTTTCATTGCTATTTGGATTAAAGACAGAGAGCAGAAAGTCCAAGCTATGACATAAAATTAATATGAAGAAAAACCCCAGAGATGAATTCTAAAAAAAGTTTTCTCCCTTTAAGAATAGGGTAGGATCTGGTGTTAGGCATTGATCTGCCATGCTGTGTTGTTTGTGTATGGTTTCTAGGGTACCGCGTTCAACTCGGGATTAATCTCGCTCTATCCGTGCTCGCGCATGTGTAATCGACCCACTCGTAGACAAACAGGAGCAGCAGAGCAAATGAGTAGAGGTGTGAGGAAAGAGATAAAAGAGGAGGATATGAAGAACCCTTTGGGTCTCTTTGGGGCCTTCATTTCCATTGTATTATCCGAATGTTAGGAGATCGTAAAGGGTTCAAGTAAGTAACATATGGTATGACAAAAATCGTGAGGATATATTTTTAGACATTTCACTGTAAAAAACTGCGGTGTTAAAACTGACACCAATTGGTGTTAATAGAGGACCACACCCTGAGGTGTTAAAATTACACCCTAGAGATTAAACATAACACCAAAGAGTGTAAATGTAACAACAAAAGGTGTCGTAATAACACCTATAGGTGTAAACTAACACCTCCAATTTAACACCGGTGTAAAATAACTGGTGTGGTCCTCTATATACACCGGTTAACACCACAGTTTTTGCTGTGTATACTGTACAGAGATCCCCGTCCTCCTAGCTCATGGTACTCAGGTAATTTAATTTGTAAAGGATGGAGGAATTATTGAATTATTGTCATAAAATGGAGATGTACATGTAAAATGGTAAACAGAACGAAATAGGCAAACTCTAGACACAGAATGCACATTTCAATTTTTTTTATCTTTAGTCAACTTTCACTTCATAGCAGACGGGGTGGCGAAACTTGTGTCAAATAAACATGTTACTTAAAGTTATACTGATGGCATTAAAGAAGAGAGAATTAGACCGTTGGATCAAGTCACTTTGTATGAGAGCGTAAATTCAAAGAACAATCGGACAAACAATAAGAAAGATGTGAGCATTCTAATGTCGAAATCAGTAATGCCATGGAGATCCTCCATTCGGCAATGCGGCCGAAATTTGTGATGTCACAGAAGTTCAACTCTCCCCATTGTACACTGAAAATGTACCCCAAAACATATATTTTTATCAATTGTATGATAGTACAAACTCTTTGTTCATGATATATTTTATGGAACCCCTAATGAACGTCCGCCCATGAAAAAAAATTCTGATCTAGCTGTCGATAGACTCCATAAGAATGTATAAAGGTATATCTTAAGTTAATTTGGGAGTTGTATAAGACATGTTGGCCGTAATACCAATAAAAGGGATACCCACATCATCAGTGATTTCAATTTCAAAAGCCCATTAATATATTATTCGTCTATTTTTTCCTCAAATTTTCATTAGTTCGTTTCTTGAATATTCCTTTTCACACACGCTAACATGTTCCCAGGTTTTTATTCTCTTTTGATAACATTTGAAATGAGCAATTTCTCCTGAATATGAAATATGACGAAACAATTCATGCAAAATTATTCAATTGCAACAGTTTGAATTCTACAACTCAATATTGCACTATATAAATTCTTAAAAACATAGGGAAACGTGTGTTTCACGTGTTGATACTCTATTTCCTATTCTATGTAAAATTCATGATAACTTATGAATCATACTATCTAGAGTAGATATGAACAGCGCGGTGATTCATAGGTTGAGAAGACATAGGATTATAATGTTCTGCTCTAGATGCAGAGGATAGAGTAAAGGTTATATACACATTCACTTTCCAAAGGCTATACCCTTAGGGCACAAGTGTCGGGGATATGGTTAAGCAGCCAAGGAGATTGAAAAAAATGAGGTCTGTTCTGGAGCAGACGTCGCTTTCTCTTCACTACGTCTCCAAGAACGCAAATGTGATTTACTGACGAATGGTCAATATCTGGTGCCCAATGCACTGTACTCGCAGTACACTTTGATGCTAAAATTATGTGTTCTATGTAAGGGGAAAAATTAATAATTCTGTAACTCTTCTTTCAATTAAACGACTTTATCATCCAGTAGCTGCGGCAGGTTTGTATTCCTATTCACAGATGTTTGCACCATGGGGTTGATTACATGCTTGACAGAGAGGTCAGCATTTTCTAACTCCGTAGGACTCTATGATATTATCCTATAGTCATAAAATATACAACAGAATTTCAATGCTCGGTAACGTTGTTTCCAACACCATATCTTTGACTCAGTATGCCTAATTTACCCAAGGGTCAGCTCAGATTAACTTTACCACTGACGCCTTGGGCATGTTGACCACGGTGACTGTATATGGGGCGACACACACACTGTCACTCTCACACATATTGATAGCGCGCACACAATTTGAAGCATCTCCAAATTATGTTCGCATGTACTTTATCTGGGAAAGAAATCGTATAGTTTTCCACACACGCTCTTAGCTGCCAAACTTTCAAAATTCGTAAATCCAGATTGCTAATGCCTTTGAAGATAAAATGCAATCTGGGGGAGATTGGAAAGGCAATTATTGGATTTTTTTCATAGTCAAAGGGGAAACGTGTATGCAAGGAAAAACAGATGAAAACTGCAGTTAATAACTTTACTTCATTTTGTCAATATCCCCGTCATATCACGTATCATTATAGGTCAATCGAAATTATTTTCTTTTGGATTCTACAACGTCTTTTCGCTTTGACAAGGATGAGAAAAAGCTATAGTATTTAGAATAGACAAAGGAAAAGTATGTAATCCTGCATTTGACTCAATGTTCTTTTAAAGTGAACGGAATTAATCTATGTTCTATTATGTAATACATTTATACAGCTATTTCTTGCCATTGTATGTGTGATAGTTATTCAAAGGGATTTCTATCATTCATATTCCCGGGCAAATCGATGCATGAATTACGGGTCAAAATGAATTGTGGTCTTTTTAATCCTTGTTCGGTACAGCGTGGGTTTCAATGGGAAATCAAGCAGAAAATCGTTCCATTTTTAGATCATTTACGGTTATCAATAATGATCTATTAGGCAACTGTTTGAGAATCAAATATTTACTTTTACGAAAGTCCTGTTTCTAGAATTATTTTGTTCATTAAAAATTACCCCCCTCCCCCATAGCTTGTAGGGATTTTTTTACTTTATATACTCCTTTCATTTTGTTGCATTTTTTGTAGTTCTCTGTGCAAAGTTTGTTGAGCGTATGCTGTTACCCTCATTCTGTACAGAAGAAAATATTTTTGTTTATCATTCCAGAGTATCTTATTATCTTATATCGGAAATATTATATGCTTGCAATCCAAAGTGCAACGACAACATTACTTTGTTAAAAAGGTGGGATGGGGCATGGACGAAGCAATCGCAGAAGTATCCGTTGAGCGACCATCTGTGATATTATCTCGTTTGAAGAGCGTTAAAAGGAGACAAGAACCATTTCCTTCCGATCGAGTCAACAGCTCTCTCCAATTTCATCACATGAGCTGTTCTATGCTTCACGGTTGTCTTCGTCTTCTTCCAAGCTGAGTAGAGTTGGGATTATCAACTCATTCTAGCAAAAAATCCTTCATGATTACCCGATGATTACTCTTGTCATCAACTCGCACTCATCGCAGAGACTTGAGCACTCATTAAAGGGAGCAGTCCCATCTCTCTTTTACAACCCATATGCGACATGCCCACTCCAACTCTCCTTCAATACATGATTAATTTTTCATGAAGAACCAATGTTGATAAAATGAAAAATCACTTGCAATATATTCTTTCTTAATGTCTTGCTATTTTGAATTAAAGATACATTTACCATTGTATTTTCTAATCATGATTTATCTATAATAATCGGTGTTAATTCTTTTTCTGAGCAGTAGTTTTAGTGAAAGATGTTGAACCGCTTTCTTCTAATCTTCAATGCGTTCTACATTTACGTTTTCAATTCGAATGGTTAATTTCATTGAAATAAACACAGAAATAATTAATTCGAATCTCAATGTGTGAAATAATTCACAATTATTATCTTTTTATGTATATCTTCATATTATCAGAGGAATAAAAGGCACTTCTTTTCAGCTTGATGTTCTTATTGGTAGTGTTTGTTCTTTACAAGCTCTTGTATTTTTATACCACACCAGCATTAATTGGGAATGGTTTATTAATGTAAACTACCTGGTGAATTTTGGATTATAATTGTTCGCAACCATTGTTAGATCACTTTCTTATTAGCGCCCATAGCCTTCGGGCCATTTATGGTTTTCAAATTTTCACAATCTTATTTTTTATCTGAGAATTTAGGAATAAAATTAGATTTTGCTTAATAAGAAATGTGTGTTTTGTCGGAAAGGCACCCGCTTATTTATTGATGTACAACATTCAACACATGATTACAAAAAAGAAAAAAAAATCCATATATACCTGAGGTAACACTTCTGTAGTTAGTATGTTGATCATTGTATACATGGAAGGTCCAACTTTATCGTCTGTTATGTCATCAGGATTTGCACACACATAAATGTAAGCCAGATATCTGCGGAACGATCATTATTCTTTTCCCAGAACCTTATAATACTTTCAATCCCTGGAAAGATAAGAAAAAAAGTCGTGCCGAATAACCCGCGTATATATCATAATAAATGCGCCAAGAAACGAAACACGTGACAGACTGACGTCATTGACGTATACGCACAGGCCTCCGGGCTATTTGGCGGGGGCACATGGAGGGAGAGAAGATGCAGTTGCTGCAAGATTGAAATAATATGGCTCCTGGTATGTATTTTATCCAAAGATCGTAACACCGCTTGCGTCGGATATAAATCTACCTACATTCGCTATGCACAGTCTGAATCTTTCAAACACGGTGTCTCACAAAGATTTTTCCGCGCTTATAAGCTCGTAGAATTCCGAACCACAAAGTTGAATACCATTGGAACATCTTTCCATTGCGAGATATAAGTAAAAGTGACTTTGTGTAAAGAGACAATTCCAAGTGCACTAAATGGCACATCAGTCCGAATAAGATAGAAAAACGAAGCTCGTATTCATGTCTGTGGCATAGATATCCAAAGTAGCATCGCCTATGTTGAGAAACGTTTTGTTATGGATTTTCATTGTCTGTATTATCATTTCCGATAATATCCTAATGATGCTGTTACATTATTATCCTTAAGCAAGACCTCTATACTTGTTATTCCCATGCAAGGAATATCTCCATAATCTCCGATAAATAGCATCAGTCCACGTTACTACTGGTATAGAATGGACGATGTTTGCAAAACACATTTTACCAAATACGGATAAATTTGTCTCGTATAATTTTATAGAATGTAACGGACATACTGAAATTCTGCTACCATCTGATATCTGCATTCTCATACGCTAATGATTATTGTTTTTTACAAACTTTTTAATTGTGTCTTGTAAAAAGAACTTCATTATTCAATGGAATGTTCGCACATAATCATATTAGAAAAAAGTAGAAAAAAACATTGCTTCTTCTTCTTCTCTCTCTCTCCATTCTTTCTCTTTCCCCTATTCATTTGCCTCTCTCATCCCCACACTCTTATGCCCAGGAGAGATTCATCAGTGACAAATACAAGCCAAATGGATCAATATGTGATATCTCTCCATGTCTTTTACTGGCGGTGCGCGGTATCTTCGAACAGGTGTTTTTTCGGGATACCTCCATTGTGGTTGCCGCACTGAAATCAATGACACTAATGCGAGAAACACATACACAACTTATACACCAAGTTGGCTATGACGCCGATTGTCCATCACTGGCAATCTATTCATTTATTTAGTTAGTTTTATGCACGATTTTAAGGCTTTTGTCGAATTCTGGTACTGGTATTGAAAGATGAGAGATAATCTAGAGGACCGTCTAATCACTTACATTTGATTAAATTCATTTTCATGTAAACACTATTAAGTTAAAGGAAGATCTTCAGCATAATAATCTTAGTGATAATTATAATAATAAAGAAAATAATTATCATTCGTTTAATTATTGAAAATATTTGTAGTAGTAGTATCATTGTTCTTGTTATAACTATTATTACTATAACGATGATAAGAATCCATTTCTTTCAAACGGAACGACGTCTCTAACCGCTTTACAGAATACCCAGACGTCAGAATCCTCGCTTGCCCGCTCACAATGCATTACTTCCTCAACTCCCTTGAGAGTATTCCAACCACAGTTTTCAAAATCAAGCATTCGACCAGGTGCCGATTTTACGCCTGATGATGATTCGGAAAATATGGGAATGACGCCTTGCCGAAGGACTCTTGACCGATGAGGGGTTCGAACACACGACCCTCTGATTACAAGCCCAGAGTCAGAATCACTACACCACGACTCAGTAATCAATCATTATTGGTTATTTTCTCTTACCTCACTCTTATTAGGATTTATGATGTAATCAAACAATGAATAATCATTTGTTTGTTTATATAGGTGTGTGAGCCTAATTGTCGCTGCTGATCCTATATCAATGGATTTTTTTTTTGCATTATCCATAATCTCACTAAGCATTTTGCTAATGAATTGGTATTAGCCATTTTTTTTTATATTTAACGTCATTTCAAACTATTATTTTGTCTAACATTTCTCATTAATTAATTGTTGTATTGTGATTGATCACAATTCTTACTATTATGCACATTTAAACTGCCGGCTAACCCATAGGTTGCCGGAACTGGTTCTCATGTTATTATATGTTGCACATGATCTATGATATGATACACCACTATAATAGTTTATCATTGCATTAATAGATTGTCACCCAAAAAGTCTCAGAATGATATAAAATTATCATTGTCTGTATTTTAGTGATTGCCATGTGAGGCAATTTGCCAACATCAAACACGAATTGTGATCATCGTCTTACAATTTTTTTTATTTTCCCTCTTGCTCTCCACAGTTGCCAATCCACCGAACAATGCGAATAAAGAAAGCCCGGCCAGTCCCAGAGGAAGAGTGGATGGAAAAAGTGAGTTTATTAGTTATATTAATACAGCAGTATCGTAGTAGCAGTAGTAGTAGCAGCAGCAGTAGAAGTTACAGCAGCAGCAGCAGCAGCAGTAGTAGTAGTAGTAGTAGTAGTAGTTGTAATGTTGGTGGTGTTAGTAAATTGATTCAATGCGCCGTGGTTTCCAGAGATTTATTGCCCCTTTTAGGTAGCGAGACCACTTTCCACCCCCTCACCTTACCACGGGTTTGCCGCCCAAACCAGGAATTAGTTAGGAGTTGGTATTACTGCCTGTTAAATGTTAGTTTGTTTTGTCATTGATATTTTTGTTAACCATTGATTTCGAGATATTACAGACAGCAGGTATCCACCCCTAGATATATTGTTAGATCATCTCTGATTATATCTCCTTCTTTAGGGGTATATATTTGAATCTTGTTTCCGAATAAGCGTTGACACTCGCTATTTAAGCTCTTATTAATGCTTCTTTCTATACGATTTCTGGCTTCCTTACACTTCCTTTCCAAATGTAGAAATGGAGTATAGGATAATAAAAAAGACAGACGGAAAACGGAGATTGAGGCGGCAGGATTCACAATCGATGGACGAAGAGTCCCTGGCTAGCATTGATCTTGAAGTCAGCGAGACCATGCCCCCTGCCACCTCGCCACAAGGGGCCGTCCTAGCTGCATTACGCCTGCGTAGTCTGGTATTACGGTTAGAAAGGGAAGAGGTATCGAAGAAGTACCTCAAAGAAAACTTGGAGTATGCTGCCTCAGTACTAGATACCCTTAAGCAGGATGAAACAAGGTAAGCAACTTCTGAAAACTTATAAAAGAGTTTTCGGTTGTAAGCTAGACATTCTGTTTAATGACGGTCAACAGATAAATGCAGAAATATGGTTTTCTCAAGTTGTTATTTTTATGTTTTATATCAGTTAAGCTATAAACCTGCCTAAGAGGTGTCTAACATTCATAGCTATTCCTATGGCTTACGTGAACACATTTCTATTAAAATGTAGTAAAGCGTAATGACAAAGATTTATCTCATTCCAATTAATTCAATTTCGCTCCATGTCATAACCCTTCTCATTTACAGCTTCACTTTGCTGCCAGACTATTTATATTACTCATTTTCCACCCCTAATCTCGACATCGATGTTGCACAGTTATAAAATCTTTACGTCACCTCTGTATATACTAAAAAAAACATTTATCACATTATCACTCCCAAAATTTTTTCATTACCCCCTCCTCCCTTCCCTGACCTCTTCACATTATCTCTCTACTCACAACCTACCTCTTCCCATTACTCCTCAACTCACTCCCAAACTCTTTCCATTACACATCTACTCACCATCGACCTCTTCCCATTACACATAATTATACTCACTACCAAACCCTTCCCATTAAACATCAACTTACTACCGACCTGTTCCCGTTGCCCTACTACTCACCACCGTCATATCCCCATTAACGCTTTACACACCACCGACCTCTTTCCATTACCTAGGCCTATTACTCACTACCGTCCTCTTCCCATTACCCCTCTACTCACCACCGACCTCTTCGCATTACCCCTCTACTCTCCTCCGACCTCTCCCCATTACCCCTAATCTCAGTGCTGACATCTTCCCATTACCCCCTCTTTTCACCATCGTCCCCTTCCAATTATCCCTCTACTCACCAACGTTCCCTTCCCGCTACACTTTCTACTGACTACCAGACTTTTTCCGTTATCCTCACTACCAAACTCTCCCCATTACACATCTACTCACTACCAAGCTCTTCCCGTTACCTTACTACTCGCCACCGTCCTATTCGCATTACCGCTTTGTACACAACCGACCTCTTCCCATTGCACATCTACTCACCACCAACCTCTCCCCATTACCCCTCTACTCACCACCGAACTCTCCCCATTACCCCTCTACTCACCACCGACCTTTCCCATTACCCCTCTACTCACCACCAACCTCTCCCCATTACCCCTTTACTCACCACCAACCTCTTCCCATTACCCCTTCTACTCACCACCAACCTCTTCCCATTACCCCTCTACTCACCACCAACCTCTCCCCATTACCCCTCTACTCACCACCGAACTCCCTCCATTACCCCTCTACTCACCACCGACCTCTTCCCATTACCCCTTTACTCACCACCGACCTCTTCCCATTACCCCTCTTCTCACCACCGACCTCTCCCCATTACCCCTCTTCTCACCACCGACCTTTTCCCATTACCCCTGTACTCACCACTGACACTTCTTCCCATTACCCCTCTACTCACCACCGACCTTTCCCATTACCCCTCTACTCACCACCGAACTCTCCCCATTACCCCTCTACTCACCACCGAACTGTCCCCTTTACCCCTCTACTCACCACCAACCTCTTCCCATTACCCCTTTACTCACCACCGACCTCTTCCCATTACCCCTCTTCTCACCACTGACACTTCTTCCCATTACCCCTCTACTCACCACCGACCTCTCCCCATTACCCCTCTACTAACCACCGACCTATCCCATTACCCCTCTACTCACCGCCGAACTCTCCCCTTTACCCCTCTACTCACCACCAACCTCTTCCCATTACCCCTCTACTCACCACCAACCTCTCCCCATTACCCCTCTACTCACCACCGAACTCTCCCCATTACCCCTCTACTCACCACCGACCTTTCCCATTACCCCTCTACTCACCACCAACCTCTTCCCATTACCCCTTTACTCACCACCGACCTCTTCCCATTACCCCTCTTCTCACCACCGACCTCTCCCCATTACCCCTCTACTCACCACTGACACTTCTTCCCATTACCCCTCTACTCACCACCGACCTTTCCCATTACCCCTCTACTCACCACCGAACTCTCCCCATTACCCCTCTACTCACCACCATCCTCTTCCCATTACCCCTCTACTCACCACCAACCTCTTCCCATTATCCCTTTACTCACCAACGACCTCTTCCCATTACCCCTCTTCTCAGCACCGACCTCTCCCCATTACCCCTCTTCTCACCACCAACCTCTTCCAATTACCCCTCTACTCACCACTGACTTCTTCCCATTACTCCACTACGCACTACCAACCTCTTCCCATTACCTTTCCCCATTACCTTTCTACTGTAAACTGTAATTCACTATTAGTCTCTCTCTTATTATATCTATGCTCATCAGTGACCCGTTCTCATTACTCCTTTATTTCTGTACCAACCTCTTCCAATTACCAGCTTTGTACTAAATATATCATTAGCCAAAATCCATACATCTAGACGTCAGGATATTTCCCCATTATCAAATATATCCACTTTAAACTGCCCAACAGAAACATACCATTAACAATATTTTACCTCTTTACCTTATTTAAATTGCCCCCATTAACTTCTGATTACCCCAGTATCATTACTCTCCACCACTTGTCTGTATGATGCTCCCTGTTTTAGCTTCAAATTTCACCCCTCTCCCTTCCTCTGCCTTCCATAGCAACACCCTCACAGTCGTCTTGGTTCACGTTACAGAAGCAATCATGGAAGGTGCCAACATATCCCTAATGAAAGATGGCGGTGATAATTTCAGATTTGTTGAGAAAACAAGTGTTCACAGAAATCTTCTTTTGGCAGGCCAATCAGCGTAAAATTTATCTTTGCAAAAGAAAGGATAAAAGAACATTTACAACAAAAGCATGGGTAATATATTGTCATCGTCCGTTCAAAACCCATCAGATTGGATTTATGGGTAAACACATAAATTTCCCCTTGGAATTTGCTTTAGGGATGTGGATTGTTTGTTTAAGCCATGCCAGACAAATTTGAAATGTATACTATACGATGTATAAATTGAGAAAAGGAGCTTACGTCATAGAAATGACACACCTGGTTAAATGTTCTCTTTCTGAGTGATAGAATATAAACACCGTTCATCATTTTGCTCATGTAACAGCTTCAAATCTTCAAACATGTGTGATTGGGAAGCTCTTGATTATCTACATCTAAGTAATGTTTACTTTAATCAAAATGAACATGTATCTCGTAAATCTTGATCAAACTTTCATTAAATTATTCTTTTTTATATTTCCTGATCCTAACTCCGGTTTAAAAAAAACGAATTAACTAACAATCAATATAAAGTAGTGTAAAGACATTCATGAAAAATGATATTTGATGATAAAATAATAATATTCATAGGAGACAAAAAAATTATTTCGATCTGAACATATTTTCCTGCGCTATATAGGACTCTTAATATGCTTGTTACTATTAAGTGTTTTGAGTTTTGAAAATGTAATACATATTCGTAGTTTTCATTGCCAACAACCTAAACAAGGAAGTTTGTATGCTAAAATTATAATTCCATAAAAAAAAATCCGTGTTCATTTATTTGGGAGGGAGGTAGCTTAAAATAAAAAGGAAATTGATTCTAAAAGTCATTAGATTTGGCACCGATTGATTCGACTGCTAAAATAGCGGGGTTTGTAACAATCCCTTCCAAAATTACGTTTGTGTAAATACTTTACTTCACGTGGACCAGAGAGGTCCTCTTTACCACCATTATGAAATTTATTTTTTTTCCAATAATTAGGTATAGATAGTGACTTATTTATTTAATAAGCCATTTTCATTTAAAAAGTTGGGCCATTCAAATATTATATGATGTGTAAAATTTGAGCGGCCAAGCACAGACATTTTGCTCAGCCATTTTCGTCTCGAATTCTCCCAGCTGTGATGAATTATTCAGTAGCATCTTAAACGACGCAATTGTTAGCATAGCCCTCGGCAAGGCCTACTTATGGAAGGTTCTACACTTGGGACTGTGGGGGGTGAACAAATAGGCATAGGCTAGGCGTGTATTTAATGCAAGCTGCTCAATTATTGAAAGGTGCACACACTAGAAGTTGGATACATGATTCCAATGATGCAGAATACAGAGTCGATTAAATATTCTAAGGGAGATCTGTTTCCTGGGATCTGTTTGTAAATATCATTTTTTCTATGCGCGTAAATAAAAGCTAAATGATAATTCTAAACAAAATACAATTCAAAAATTGTATTTTAACAAAGTGACATTTTGAAAGTGATGCTGCAAACATTTCAAACTCCTGAAAACGAGCTCAAGTATGAACCTCTGTTTTTAACACAAAATCCTTGAATTTGATTGCCTTAACTGGAGCAGTAAGGCTTTTGGTTTTAAAAGCATATGGGGGTAGTAGGCTAACATTATGAATAGTTGTGTTTCCTCAGGGAAACTCCTTGGTTTCCCTGTGTGCTAATACTCCCGTCATATGAATGAGGTTCTTAACAATACTTCACTTGGGTATTTTTTTATTGTATTATTCACCATATATATATTAAAAAGTGCACCTTTAAATGCTTAGGAGAGATTTGAAAGAGTAATATATCTTAATCTTGTTTTCTTTCCTATAACGAATCGACCGAACATGGTCGTCTGTACATGAATTTCATCAGAAAATAATACAACTAAAAAAATGTGAAAATTGTCATGAAATAAACAAGATGATAAAATGTTTTTAAATAGCATTTTCAACAGTCATTTTTTTTAATCATCACTTTATTCAATATTCAAAATCAAACAAAGGAACATACATGTAGTTGATACACAATGAAAAAAGAAAATAAGCCCAGGTCATGAACTAATAAATTACATGCAGGGCAACATATGTAAATTACAGAGAAAGCGAATCACAATATAAACAATAGGAAAAAAGAGAATCGTACCAGAATATAGAAGATCAAGTTTTGAGCAGAAAAAATATACATATGTCTCTCATAAGTTCTGTATAATGCTACATGATAGATAACCTTTGAATTTAATTGCAGTTTGGGTATAATTATGAAGTTCAACGTAGAATGGCAAGACATTGCATTAGGAATATAAAGTAAATATAATAAGCACTCCATTCCCTGTTGAGTATATTGGTCCATGGTGCAATAGTGTAATGATTTTAACTCGCATCGGTTGCGATCCTTCCTAAACAGGGACCAACATTTGTATCCTTTCCGATGGACGAGACCTTTTTTTAACTACATACACACCTGCACTGAATACAATGATGAGGCACGCTATCACAATACGATATAACATGTTTTATCTTATTTTGGTATGTTTTCGACGAAGATGCCATGATTTCATTTTTAAAAGCTTCTGCTTTCTTATCTTACTCTATAACTTGAATAGGTTGGGTATTTTCTTATATTCTGAACTTTAATGTTATATATATATCTCGTGAATCAAATTTTGTGAAGTTTACGTGCATTGGATAATATGGAACGATTTCACCGGTTTACACTTCTTTTTAAAACTAATCCTCTGAATTTTTTAATGATAGCTTTGAAATAAATTATAATAAATGATATACAGCATTGAAAGGAACTCGAATGCGAAAAATCACAAAGATATAACGTGATCTCTGTCTAAATACTGATATGTGTCATTAAAGTGTTTTTACAACCAAACGTTCAGGCGGAAAATTGTAAAGACGGTCCTTAAACGACCAGATTGAAGAACGGGGTCGTATTCTGTAAAAAAATATAGTCTTTTAAATCCCTGAAGAAGTTGATACAAAGTAAAAACCTATAGACCTTATTCTCTATAGACCTTCAATTGTGGACAACACGGGGTTCTATATTTGTTCCCTGTATTTAACCGTCAATATTTCTTCAGGCTATGTCATGTCATCATCGCTCATTGAATGAGAAACAAAAGGTCGATGTGTACTTCTAATCCTATCAAAAACCCATCCGTTATCTTGATGACGTCACCAACATGCTTTCCAGCACAGAAATTGGATTATCGGATGTTGCAAGGTTTGTTGGTATCGGCGTAGGGGATGATGATTAGTAAACTGTTCAGAGTTGGAAGGGATATCGGAGCAGCCAAGGACCTAACATTTCTGAATTCCCAGGGATTTTTTTTTCATCTGACCTTTATTAATAACGGTTTTTACCGTAAATAAATATTTGTTCGTCTTTTACCATTGATAGTCTGTAGAATGATACTTACTATATCAACCAATACATAGCAATCGCCTACGATGATGATCCAATCAGCCATAAGAATTTACACTAGCGTCATTGATCAATTGTTATTTAGGGACCATCATTGCACAAAAATTGCATAGTTACCTTTATAATTACCAATACGTTAAAAAAAACCAATAGACCGAATAACTGAACTGCACCATAAGGTATATAATAATCAGAAAAGGTGTGTTGAGACCCAAGACCCAACAAATAAGAGCTCTCATCTACCCACTGTATATATCATAAATGTTTTCTGACAATAACAGGAGTTTACCTACACCCATGGAATTCAGTGAAATTTGTTCGCTTGCCAAACATCGTAAAATTTACTATATCTTCAAAAATATAAATACTACCGTGCCGAATTTGGTGTTAAATCAAAGAGCGTATAAATCACGTTTACAATCACGATTGGGATGCTGTTGGGATTAAAGTATATTTAGGTGTAATATTCTTTGAAGAAAATGGTAACATTCGTGCCAAATATATTCTTTTGTTTGGTAGTATACTTTCGAACATCATTTCATAGAAATTGCATTTTCTATCATGATATGTCACCACTGAACAGAAAAGTGTAATCTGAAATTTTTTTGTTAAAAAGTAACAAGCAAAAATATGGAATGTTTTTGTCAAGTTTTTTATTGTTAATTTGTCTAAAATATGAACATTTTGGGGAGAAATGACACTTAAATATTTTCAGCTTCTGATGACAAAGCAATGTGATGAAGAGGCATGACATACTCATTTTGTAATATCAAATTCGTCATGATAGCACAAATATTTTGCAAGATACAGTAAATTTTATGATTTTTTTGCAAGTGTCAATTGAATATATAGATTTAAATAGCTCATGATGAATCGTAAGTAAGTGTTTTGTTAATGGTGGAGGTAGTAGTGAAATTGATAATGATGATGATGATGGTGGTGGTGGTGGTGGTTGTGGTGGTATTAATTGACGTCATCGTGGTGGTAATTATATTTCTTCAGATTTATTTCTAATTACTTCATACACAATGATGTCCAGAAATGGAAAACAGCAATCGATTATTCTCTTTACAAAGATCCGAAAAATGCGATTTGTTGAGTGCATGTATGTCGTTTGATTCACGGGATAAAGTATATATGTATATATCTATATATTATTTCTCTGTCTTTAGGTATCATTATCACGAAGAAGAGGATGACCTATCGGAGGTTACTTCAGATGAAGTACCAGAACAGGTTCGACATTGGTTAACATCGACGTTCAGTCGGCAATCAACCAAGTCAAGACTAGGGGATGAAAAACCTCGGTTTAGGAGTATCGTCCAGGCCTTAAGAACGGGACTATTCATAGATCGGTAAGATATCCAAAGACATAACCGGAATATGGTTATTTAATTAGTTCATTTTTACAGTTCAGGACTACTGTACATGCGATAAGATCGGAACTATTCAGGAAACGATCAGAGATCATATCTTCAGTGTTACCTTAAAGTGATTGGTTAACATTGGTTTGACTTTTAAAAAATCTGAGCTAGAAGGTCACACTTGTCCCCTGTGTCTGTGATATGTTACAAAAATGAACCCCTGCAAAAAATTATTTAGTGCTTCAAAAATTGAAATATAAAGTGACCGGAAACACCATCTTAATTTCATCCCATACACTTGTGTGTACTATTTAGGCGTCTATAAGGCACCTATTTACAAAATCAGGGTTTGCCTTGTAGTTTAAGCTTTTCATTCTCAAAAATGGTTGTTTTCAGGGTTTATTTCTAATACATACACTTGTACACATGTTTCATCTTGGTTTGAGAATTTTTTAAATCGGCTGCTCACAAAGTTAAACAATACCTTTAATGGTTAACAGTACCTACAGTCGGTCATTTTTTGGAAGATTAGGATCCCGTTGCATAAGGTGCTATCATCATGGTAACTTTGGGATCCAATGGTGACTAATATGCAAACAATGCTCATCAGTCAATCACAATAAAGGATTCCATGGGAATTACAATAAGATGGGAAAGTTACCGTAATGATATGTATATGCAACTGGTTCCTGCGCTCTAGTATACGGCTTAAGAGTAGAACTTTTCGTACACTGTATATCCTGAATGACAGTAGTACGAGGTATCGACTTTCATCATATCGGATTTTCTTCTGCTCGTTTTGCATAATAGTCAATAACAGTACTCTCCTAGATATTCAAAGCACTTTAAATTATATGAAATTATATTGTACTTTGTCGCCGAACTAAGAACCTAGTAAGATGACTGCGATGTCCTATTAAACATACATCCAGCACTTCTTCCCCCCCCCCTTTCTTTTCGATGCTAACGATGGATTAATTAGCTCTGTAAATTTCTTCAACTAAAAAATAAGGATAGGTTCATATTATAGTGTGTTTAGGTACAGGCATGACAATAGCAGTACAAACAAACCAGAAACGACGTGTTTTCCTAAGGAATCATCACAATTTTACTAGTGCACTTGGCCATGATTCCTTAATGCCAGGATTATCTCTGACATTGTCTCTTAAACAAAGATAAGTCCGGAAGGCTTGGTAATTTAGTCTTTTCGGCAAAACTATCATTTTGACAATTCTTGCATTTTTTCCCCTATCAACTTTGAAATTCAACAACCTAATTCGAGATCGACCATTTTCTTCTGATTTCAGAATGTTCCGGAGAACATCTGCAACAGCGGGAACAGTCTTACCGGCAAAGGTCATTCAAATATTCAAGGTAGGTGTCAACTTTCCTCCTAACTTTGACTAACGGCATACCGGATATCTTGTGTAACCCTGAGATTCATCAAGCTGCCCTTAGCTCTTTTCTTTTATTCACATGTCCCACTTTTGCTTTCTTTTTCTCTTTCGTCCTGCTGACTTTTTTAATACACCCTTATGTTATTCGCTGTTTCTCTGTCTATGTTACCCACAGTCGATTTATCGTTTCCCCCCTCATTTCTACCCGATTGTCCCTTGCACATACAATTAAGTTCTATACTCTCTAGCATGGATTTTCATGCTTGTCATCAGTAGATCTGATGTCGATCTCTATCTCTCTCTCTCTCTCCATCTCTCTGCATATCATTAAACTTCACTTTCATCAAAATCATGTTCTCTTCACAGCATTATTTTGTGTTGATTACAAAATGATACCCATTATTATTTTCTTCTAGTCTTGTTTTACTTTGTTGCTCACTTAAGTCTCCTGTAATCACTTTCTTCCCGAAAGGCCATAATATTTCCAAGTTTCTTGATCATCAATTCCCATTTGATCTTATGTGTTCCTGTGTGTGTGTGTATATTCACAATTCGCTTTCGCGACAGCGTCGTTATTATGTACCAGCGTGCATTATGCATTTCCATTCCAAACTATACACCCCTGCAGCATTTGTAACCAAAATTAGCCACTAGTTTAGCCACTCAGACCTTTGATAATGGATTCTTTCTTTGATCAACAAGCCACTTGTTCTTGAATTCATTTGCACATTTAACGTATCGGAATTCGTCTTGTGATACGCTCGTTTATCTGTCAGTTCTATCTATTACCTACGAATGATCACAAACGTAAAACATAATTACTACTAATATTACAATTATTGAAATGAAAAAAAGTTACAGGTGATTTTTTTTCCGTGACAAACGTTACGGATTTTTATTCAAGTGAGATTTAATCTGTTTGATAGACAGTTCTCATAAATAGGTATGTGATATTGAATATATTGGTCTCGCAGTAGAAGATAATATATACTTATATATAGCTTGATTGGTGATGTGATCTTAAAGTTTCAAATCCTTATTGTTGCCTTACTTCTCAATAATCTTTTGTGACCTAGAACAACGACCTGTTGAAAACAGTAAGGGTGTTCAGTACATGCGCTAACACCGCTTTGGTTCTTGATAAACTGGTCATGAGTACTGAGACTGATTCGTGTTCATGTAAATTGACAGAAACGTCTGAAAGATGAAGTCTAATGTCTCAACATGTTGCGAACGACCATCCCATGGAGATTACGCCATTGTAACGCAAGAGCATACTGCCATACTGAACATGTGGTGTGACGATCTAATAAAATTTCCATAACGATAGCCTGGACGCTAAAATAGGGCTGATATTAAAAAGAACAATCGCTAACTCCCCTAGGTTTGGACAGTGATTTGTGTAATATTGATATTCATAGGTTGATGTTAGTTGCTGTTCTTCTGAACAAGCTTAGATGTGGGTCCTTAGTTAAAACCTTAATATCAGGAGGGTAATGAAATGTACCAAACTAAAAAGAAAAGGGACTAGTAGATCACGATGTAGATCAAATCAAGCCTTTAGAAAACGAGAATTATCTCTGAGATCTGAATTTTTGTCTCGCCCACCAGAGGTGCAAGCGAGACTAAGGGATCCAAATGTCGTCCCTCCGTTACAGACATTATGACACATAACTCCGCAACTGTAAGTCACTTTTCACGCAAACTTGGGTTGTAGATGTGCTTATGAGACCTGCATGTCATGGTGCAGTCAGAGGTCACATGATAAGGTAAAAGGTCATTTTCTGGTCAACGTTAAAGTTTACGTGCAAGACTCTCTTATGACATATAACTCCGCAATCGTAATTCATTTTTCACCCGAACTTTGGTTGTAACTGCACTTAATGGCGACCTGCATATAATGGCGAAGTCAGAGGTCACATGGTGAGGTCCAGAATTTCAGAATTGAGCAATTTCGTAAGCAAGTACTTCTAGCGTTCTTACCCCTCTCCCCTCATACACACACCCACACACACACCCACATGCTGACGTAGATTTGAACCATGAACCCTTTGACCAGTGTGTTCAGTTGGTAGATCGTCCTTCTGACAACTGGTAGGTCAGGAATTCAAACCCCGGCCAAAAACGTTAAAAGATGGAGTTGTTGCTACCCTGTTTGGCGTTCAACGATTCAAGGGATAGAGCTACGTTGATCTAGCGCTGCACTGTGGCTGCCGGGCCCATGGTTAATTGGGCAAAACAATTTTTCGGAGGATTTCTGTTTCCGATATCTGTTTCGAAAAATGAGAAGTGGGTTTTAACTTTTCGATTCGATATTCGAATTACAGTCCATGTGCAGCACTATAACCATTCTACATTAATACAGCTCCCATGGGGCCACAAAGATTAAGCTCAGTCATACTGGTGAAACTGACCCAAGACCGATCAAATTAATAACCTTATTTCAAATGACATGCAATCGGTCTTTTTGGAATCGGTTTCGTAGGTGAGACGTAGTACGTAGTACCGGGTTGATGCGATCTCGGGTCAGCCAATGGGTCTTCTGGTGACTGCTACAAGAGCATTTCTTTAGTTTTAGGTACCCCCACCCCTACCCCTAAAATAATTGACTGTTAGTGTTTCATTTCATCAGATCATTATGAACAAACAAAATTACTTCAGGTGTCGATAATGTTTGCCTTTAATGTCTTTCGGCGAGTGCGTTTGGCGGTGTTCCAAGAAAATTTATATTTGTCGAGAAACTGATCGAAATAAAAATGAAAGGTGTTTGATTTTTTTATATAAAAAGAGCACTTTTCAAGCACAGAAAGGATTATGGAAATAAGGATCTTATACTAAAAGTTTACTTATATGCAATTACTTAATTGTAAGATAATAAACTGATCAAACTTTAAACGTCCTTAAAACATTACCGAGACAGGCCTCTATATATTTCAAAAGGTAAAATGCAAATTTTAACAAAAGAAAAACAGATTCAGCATTCACTTTGTACAATTATTTTGTAGAACAATTTCATTTTGATATATTTGCCTATTTTATTATAAGTTGTATATTTTTTATATGTATGTATATACCTTTTGTAAACTGAATGCAATTCAGCCTTTGGCTGCTATTTTCAGTGAATATTTGAAATAAATATACCATTCAAATTCAAAAATATAAAAAGGCTACACTTTTATAAAATTTAAACGGTCAAATTCACATTCTAAAACATTCACCAAAGCTAGGTTTTGATAAACATTTCCCTTTCTCTCGTTGACATAGTTAACATTTGATAATATTTAAAATTCAGATGTTATCTCTCTTTTTTTACTTTCTTATTCAACGGATCGAATATTCTCTTTCTCTCTCTCTTCCTCCAAAATCATATTTGGCGAGGTGTCCACTTGACCGTGCCACAAGACCCACGATCACCAATGCTGGCCACGCGTAAAACAAGTGCTTGAATAAGCACGTGACTTGGAAGATAACCCATACATCATATGTGTCTTTTTGTGCGTTTTGTTGATTAGAGGGGAGACGAAGGCGCGAAAAGCTGGAATTTAATCGGATGTTCACAAGTACCCTTTTCCTTGAGGACGTCGGTCTGGGCCTACTTTTCTCTTGTCATTTATCAGTTTAAACACTTGAGTGTGTTATTGTCCTCCGATAATGGATTTGCTCAAAAATTTTAATTTTGCTTTAATAGTGATCGGGACACATTTACGAAAAAATATTCTGTGCCTATACAATTCAAATGTTGGACAACAGACTGTCCACTGTGTTGGGTAATGTATGTTGGTAAAAAAGTATATATTCTGGGCAGTCATTATCAAATTGAGCAAATTTCTTACCCACTGATTAGTGTTTATTACCCAATTTGGGCAGATTTTAACCAATAATTGTGTAGACAGTATGTTGCCCAGTGTTGGTTAAAAATTTGGCATTTTTTGCCTACCAATTTTAAGAGTGTAATCCATATCCATGACAAATAACTTAACAGGATACACATTTTTGCCATAAGTTATTAATTTTGCACCATTTTAGAGGTTTAATTATTTTGTTATAAAAAAGATGATACCTAGACTTATTTCAATACATTGCGATATCAAATGGGGTTCATAGAAACGAGTTCTTGATGTGTTGTTGGATAGCCGATGGCCTTGTTCGAAAGATATTTGTTCCTTTATTTTCCGCCCCAAAGAATAATGTTTGGGTTCATCCAAAATCGAATATTTTACGAAATCTAAGTATTCCCCCCACCAATAATGCAAGAAATATTTGGTTGAATAAACAGGTAGAAGAAATGCAATACTTACAATCGTGTTAAATTTGAAATTCAATCTAAGTGTGACTTCCGTTATTATTTCAATCAGGGTATTAAAGTTTTATGCGATAAGGGTTGTCTCTCGCCTTCCCTTGGGGGTACCAACTATATTTATTTCGACACTTCCTTTGAACCTAGGAATAGTGCTGCTAAATTGGCTTACTTAGGGGACGAGGAAGTCTTCCTTCAGAAAGAATTTGAGAGTTAATGATTCGAATTACCCATAGCCTAACGTCACAACTTCACAGCCCAGATGATGTCATAAGAAACTCTCGTGAAATTAAATGACCTTCTCTCAGTACATTTTCAGTCATTGCCGGTCGAAAAGAACCAAGCCGTACTTAACATTTGGACTATTTTCTAAGAAATTATATAGGATTGTTTTAGTATGTATTTCCGCAATTCATGCCCCGTAGTTTAACAAATCCTTATTACAGGTATTAATTCATTGATATAACTAACAAGACAATATTGAGGAGAAAAACTGCTTGATGCAAATGTATCTTACTTTTTTGGAACTTATGTTATATGTCATATGAAGCAATATGTGATTGTTGCTTACGTATTAATTGTAATCATGATTTAAACAATTGTTTCAATAAAAAACTTTCTTTCTTCCAGGTAGGGAAAATGGACAACTCCTACGTTTCTCATATATTTCGAATAGATAATATTCACTAAAAGGACTATCCCATTATACTACCAACTCATGTTTTCTGTTAAGGGTCAGACCTGCCTATGATAGATCTCCGCTACCTGCCGACTAGTGGTAGATATTTAGGAGTAACCTGACCCAGATGAAATATCACAATTTTAACCAAACATTCGTAGCTCTATTGTATTTATATCTTCGGTCTTAAAATACTTTGAAGGAATATTCAGTTAAAGTTGTAACTTTAATAAAACAAGATCTCATATCTCTGTTCTTTAAATTTGTGATATTTCATGAAGTTAAAGAGTTTCAGGAAGTGAATCACTTGTCAACTAATCTTATCTGTAAAATACGGTGGCGTCGGATTGTCTTAAATTTTAAAAGAAGTCCGTTTTTCCAGAGGAAGTTGGCGATGTCTAAAAACCAGGTGTTAAGATTGTTTGTATAGTGTTATCTGCGTAAATCATCACATTTACCTTTTTGTTTCAATATCCTACTACGCGGTCTATCAAAAACTAAAATGACAATATGCACCATCAAACATTTATTAGAGAGCCGACAAAGTGAGATTCATATACATGTACTTTCAAAATACTTTTATACCGCTCTCTATGAAAGAAAGCCACCATATATGATAAAAGAAGTGGGAAAACAGGCGGCATAAAAATGATAGTGTGATGTCGTTATGGCAACCATAAATGCTACTACATTTTAACCAGCGAAACACCTGTATCTGGTAATACATCATCAAAGCTTCTGTCAGCTATTCAGGAAATGTGCATCTTTTGACAAATGAACTGATCGGAAAACCTCACACGCTGTTGCAATCTTTACACGTTTTTAATATGATATCACACTTTAGCCTGCATTTCAAACAAGAGACGGTATCACAGAGGATTATAACGGTGGTATTCAAATTAAACATTGGTGTTAGGTCGTATTATAAATGTGACGAAATTCCATCATCTCCGGTAGATATGAACTCACTTCATTTTTGAATTATCTAATATACCACCTTATTTTCATGAACATCACATTCATGAAACAAACGATTAAAATTCTATATTCAGAAGACTATTTGATAGCACAGTTTACGAGGGAGAAAGATTTAAATGTTATTCCTTGCGCGTGACTTTCTAACAGCTGAATTTCGAATGGTTTCCGAAGATCACCAAGGCATTCTAAGATACAGATATTTGTTTGAATGAACTTGTTGTGTACTTTAATTTTTTAATACTGAATTATACTAAATAATCATACACATATTACGCCTACCGTACAATTTTTTTACGTCTCTAACCAAGATTTTAAATGTCTTCGTAAACAGAGATAAAACCATTCCATAATTTTAAATAATTTGAATTTAATGGATATTGGTAAACGATCTTACACCATGACGAAGAAAATCCTTTTAGAATATGAGATGTGCAATGCTGAATATTTCTCATGTCCAATCACAAATAACCCACAATGATATTTGCAATAAAGGAATTTCTTTACGATATCATTTAAATGAAACCTTATTCCAGAGTCTAGAAAACTCTTCAATAAAGTTGTGAGTTCATGCATTGATTAGTCATTTCTGATCTCTACTTATCTTTAGATGTTGGTCAAAAATGGCATACGCTATTATAATAATAACAAATTAAAGAAGGATTGTGATTTCGAATTATCAGATTCAAATCATATATCACAATCCTTCTTTAATTTCTTTTTGAATACTCTGTATAATCAGGATATCAGGTAGTCACTATTACCCATGACGTTAAATATAACCTGTGAAGCGTCCGTTCGACCCAAAATCAAATCCGGGTCAGAAAATAATCCGAAAAATATGAAATATGTGACGGAAACAACTCATTATCCAGAGCGGAGTATAGTCATACAGACACTTGTCACCTGAAGGTCTGACTTGGGATTTTAAGAGTGTACCTTCACAACACAAATATTGAATACAATTTTAAACAATCAGCAGTGAATGACGTAATGATAAGTTTATACATTTCGTCAAACTGGAAAATACTTAATGTCGAAGAATATCGTTAATTGTGTGATTATTGGCACACAGAAAAAGGGACCTGGTAATCAAATTTGAAATTTTTTGATAAATAATATCAAAATTATATTGGAGAATTAACATCGGATATATCTGACTATTTTGGATAGAACTAGAATGACAAAGGACGTCACTAACCAAAATTCTCATTTTCAATTTTTTTTTCATTTGGAGAAATCAGAAGAAACGAAATGAAGGAGAGAAGTATAACCAATAAGAAATGCATAGAAGGCTAAATTTACATGATATTGAGAAAATTCAGTTGAATCTGCACGCCACTAATGTAGCTTGGTTCGATATGATGAGTGAATAGACCCCCTTGGTAGACTAGAGAACGAGCCTATAAACAGCTCGACGATCGATAACGAAGAAGACGATCGATATCTTGCACCAGGAGCAAAGTTTCTCTTTCTCCTACCATCGTGTCTATATAAGAGGGGTGAGCTAGGATAGGGTTGTTTGATTTTCTAGCTCGTTCATCATTCCATAAGTCAATGTCTGGCTCAACATGTGTTTAAAACAGTATAAATTGTTTACTGTTTCGTTGTGTAACCGTTACAGACTTGTATTTTTCTCTGATAAAAAAAATTCAAATAATTTTTAGAGCTTTGGGGGTGTATAAAAGAGTTGCCAAAGCTGTTGTACAGGTATAATTTCTCTTCTCTCTCTCTCTCTCTTTATATATATATATATATATATATATATATATATATATATATTGTGAATGTATGTATGTACATACATTAACTCACCCATATGCATGCATTAAAATAGAAAGAAATGGGTCATTTTTTTTAATATTAACCTCTTTGCAAATATTCTGTTTACTATTTGATAATGAAATATTCACCGTATTATTCCTAAGACAACATTACGAATACACAAAGAAAGAAAACACAAATTTCTGAAAGGAAATGTGTTTACAGAGCGTTGACGTAATCACTGTTTCATTATACATTTTGATTCAACATGTTTAATGCCAGAGTTTAATGAAAGGCTGAAAGACATGATGATTGCAAGAGGTAATTCATCGGGTCATAGACCGAGCTTACAACCTTGCCGTCTCGTTTTAAAGTAATTGCCTCCAGTCGCAGACAGAATTAATAATTGGGATCTCAGACGGTTCAATCAGGAAAACTATGAGCTTAGAATAAAAATCGCAATTAATAGACTGCAAGTGATGATATTCATTTTGATACTACTATGTGGAGGTGCGCCCTCTCCATTGCACAATGGTATTCTGTAGGGTAATGAAAAATTATGTGGCTCATACACTGCTCGTATATTTTCCCCTATTTTCTTTTCATTTTCATCATTGAATAGGATACCAAACGATAGTGCTTAAAATGTTTTAAGCACCAAGGTTTAAGAATCTGCATGGTCTAAAAGTCATCTTGTTTTTCTCAGTCATTGATATCATTTAAATAACACCATTATGAAGAATACCACCAATCTAAGCAAAAATCGGTTTGATTGACACAATTTTCAAATATAGATACCTATTCTCTCTCTCGCTCCCACACAGGGGCGCCGATCATGGAGGCGGGTAGGACAGTACCCCCCCCCCCCCACACACACACACACACATTTTGAAGCACTGAAAAAGTGTCCTTTTCACGCAAGAAAAATATCACCGTGTACTGTGTCCCTTCCACCTACGGAGGGCCCGTTTTAGGTATTGCCTAGTGCCCTTTTTCTTATCAGTGTCATTTTTAACATGAAACGCCCCCTCTCAAAGGTGCTCTGTGCTCCTTTCACCTGAAAAGGAACATTTTTTGTGTTAACAAGTGCCCCTTTTCCTTTAGTAAGGTGCCTGTTCTTTATATCAGATAAGTTTTCATTCAAAACAGCTCTTTCCGTGCCCGATGAGCGTCCGGTTTCTATATTTAGCTTTTTGCTTCATTCTGCAAGTGCATCCTTTAATTTCATAATCCCTTTCAAATGATTTTTTGCCCCTTTCGCTACTTTTTTTTCTTTTGATATTGAAATTTATCCTTTTTGACCTCTAATTTAATACCCTCTTTTAATATGCCCTTTTTACTTTTGATAAATGCCCCTTCTCTTTCCCATTTTGTTCAAAATGTTCAGTCTGTTAATGTTCAGATGGCGTCCCTTTCCTTTTGGAACAACTGATCCTGTCATAATTATGATTCAGAGATACAACCTTCTAATCATGCATGTACACGAACTAAGAGTTGATGCACTTGACTTCACTGTGGACAGAAACAGCCAGCAATTTCAATGTTTTGATAAATTCCTACAAAGAAACACCATCAACGATAAGAAACAAGAAAACAATATCATTTTATATGTTGCTACTTATGAAGGAAAGAAAAACTAGAATGATAATGTTGCATGCCTAAGGTTTCTTGAGTCATGCAAGTTTGGTATATAAGACATTTTTTCTTTGTTTTAAGAAAATACCCTGCTCTCACATATACCCTTTATCTGTATGTTGTTTCTCTTTCTGTCTCTCTTCCTCATTTCTTGCATCCCTCCTAGTTTTATCACATAACCATACACACACACACATGACAAATAAATTCAAACCCAATCTTAATGTCCTTCCCATTTAACCTTTTCTAAGGGTCTTTCATTCTAATTCCCTGTCGGTTCTCTCCCTTTCGCTGTCTTTTGTTCTTTCATTCTTTGTATTTTCCCTCATCATTTCTCACCCGCGCCCACTCGGAAGCACTACGCTTGCGGAGCACTTATGTTTTAGCAATTCGGCACAAGTGGCTATCGATAGATATCCTCAATATTTATCACATCTTTCCCGATTGCACCTGGTGCTGCTGTACTTGTATATCTCCCCAACTATCCCATATTCTACCATTCACCCTTTATTCCCTTTTCTTTCCTCAAATATGTCTACTCCCCTACCTACACTCACATGAACCTGGCGTTCATTATTCACACACCCCAGTCTCTCCGCTAACCAAGATTATCAATATACGTCCTTCCCGACACTCATCTCCCTTCTAAGTACCTTCAATATCTCCGTAAATAACTTGAAATTAATGTCCTGGCTGATCATGTCATGTATGTTTTAATCAAAGGTCCCCTCCCTAATCAAACAACCTTATCGATTATCGAACACACACCCGTACCCCTACCTTTCTCAGCCGTTCAGCATTGCATTTTAATAAAATAAAAAAATCTGCATAAGAAAATTCACACTTGTTATTATTCAAATGATATTTCTTGTTTTTGAAAAGGGTGAAAGCGATGAAAAAAAATTAAAGAGGGAAGATGAAGTCAACAGGGTAGGATGGAAGTAGAAGCCGAGTAGAAGATGCTTCATTCACTTCATTTACATTTATATAATGTTCCCTTTCCCCAAGAAATGTCCGTTTCAATATCCACTATGGAAGCATTTGTTAAGATGTTAAGTTATATTTTTAAATGCCATCATTATTACACACATATTTTCCTTCAAGCTTGCATCTAGTTAACAGGTTGTATAGTGCACTCTAAAGGGAGTGAAACGTACGGTAGTTTCGGTAAATTATTTACAAAGTATATCAATGCCTCATTTTTATGCAATATATTTCATCTTATGAGGACTACATAAAAAAAACAAAGGATATTGTATCGATATTAGGGAGACCTATCAAATACAAGTTAAGTCTTTACCCTAAATATTACATCCATTGTAGATCCTTTCCTCTAAATTGTTAAAGATCTGATCAGGGATGACCACCTGCGTCTATGGCATACGTGTCAGACTATGCATCTCTAACAAGGCTTGTTTCCATTGCCTTTATCTTACATTTGCCATCCATAAACCATCCATAGTAAAAAAAATATAGAAGAAAGAGACTGATCCAACGTCCAGCAGCATTTACAAATTGCCACTTTGGACTTTCCAAAAATTCACTTCATGTGCGAACTTATAGGCCAGTGTGCGCAGGGCGATTTCCTCGAGATGTGTTCATTTTGAATCATTCCAATTTCTTATCCGTTTCATGTTTTCTGATGGCTAGGCGAAATGTTTATATAACTAATAGGTAATCATTTCAACTATGCTTGACTTACTCTTAAACATTTCATAGAAAATGAATTATGAAACAGACATCTTACTCGCGCAATAAAGGAAATGTCAACATGACCTTCTATTACTCAAGAGAGATAGGATATACTAACACCAAAGAGACTTACCTTGCAAATGATAGAGAAAACGTGTTCCAACCGGTAGGCCCGTATTGATGGAAAGTTCATGAACTATAATGAAATACTTACCGAATAGCCATAAAATATTCAATATCTTGATCACCCACCATCCTGGAACAACGTACATGAAGGGAAATATAAGAACAATGTGCCCTATAGATAGCTTTAATAATTTATTGAATTGGGATCATATACAGACTGTACTAAAGACAAACTGCTCGTCATTGCAATGAACTTTGTCTATCATGTCTATGTAGCATTTATACAGATGTGATCGGATAACGATATTCACTCTTTTAAATGTATCTGTTTCTTTATTTCTAATCTCAGAAATAGTTTTCTTTCTTATAAAACCAAAGAGAATATATTTATAGTTCATATAATCAGACTTCATATCATATTTCATTCTAACGTACTTTTGAAATGATTATTTCATAGCAGATCTGGAACTCATTTTATTAATATTCATATTGTGTTTTTCTGTAAAGAGTATAATTTACTTTATGATTTGATTTTTAAAGTATTGGAATGAAATAATAATTAAAAACCTTAAATTCAGTGATTTGTCCAGTCCAGTAGCTTAGACATTGATCTAACCAGCGTCTATTGTGTTTGCTTTCTTTTCTGAATTACAGACGATCGATGATTGGTCATTTGACATATTTTCCTTGGATACAGAGAGTGACGGCCACGCCCTCAAATGCCTAGCAACGGAGGTCTTATCGCGCTACGATCTCCAAACAAAATTCAAGGTCGGTAAAACATTTAATTTACTTATTGGTGATATATGAAAGGAACGTGGGCAATAGTTACTAAGTGTCTGCAGATTTTTTAAAGACTTCATTTTATTCAATTCCAAACGAAAATGTTGCAATCACAATGAGCACTGATATTGTTTTATCTAAATGAATGATAATAATGCAAATTATATAGCAACTTTGCAAATTGGACTTCACAAAGTCGATATCGAATTAGTTCAGGTGGCCCCAGTAACAGTGATGCCAATCCCACACGCTCAACTCGCATAATGATGCTGACTTGACACACTCAAAAACAATACTGTTCCAAACCCCCTCAAACATGACCTAGTACCTAATCTCACACACTCGACTAACACAATGATCCCAACCCAATCCGCTCACCAGCACATTGATCCCAATTCCACACTCTCTCCTACCACAATTAACCTTAACCCAACACACCTAGCACAACGATCCCGACCCCATCCAATCACCTAGCACGACTATCCCGACCCCACCAACTCAGTGAGCTAGGTCAGTGGGTGGGGTTGGGATCGTTGTGCTAGGTGAATGCGAGGGGGTGGAATCAACGATCCCATCCCCACCCACTCACCTACCACAATGATCCTGACCCAAATATTCACATATTACAACGATCTCGACCCCACACACACACCTAGCACAATGTTTCCGAAGCCCACACACTCACATACCACTACGATTCCGATCCCGCAACTTACCTAGAACAATGATTCTAACAGCACACTCTCTCCCCTAACACGATGGTCCCAACCCCTCTTATTTCATCGTTTTGGCAATACAGTTGTTGAAAATGGATGTAGTCATTTTCATACCTAGACTACACATATTTTTTGTATAGATAAAACACCTTAGATTTGCAACTTTTCCAAATATGATCCTTATAAATACGTCCAGGATTTTGGTTTCTGTTTTACGAACCTGTTGGAAGTTTCGTAACTCAATTTCCACCTTCTCCACCCCAAGCTCCTAACACATGATGATCCATAACCCATCATATCAAGTTCGATGATCCTTGATCCAACTTGCTGTATTGGTTGGTTTCCCTATAGTTTATTCTTCATCTTCATGGGATCTGTGACAGTTTTTAGAATCCGGGTATTAGCTTGGATGAGTCTGCCATCGGCTTCCCATGTGTGCAAATATTGATAGAAAAATACTGTGCACGCCGTTTGGCTTACTCCGTCTTAGCCAAAAAGTCTGCGGCGATGTGTATTTTTAAAGAAAGTTCAGACGTGATGTCTACTTTCTATTGGAGAAAGCTCATAACTCTTCTCCTGGGCAAAGAATCGATTGAGAATTTAATCGAAATAAAAATAACGAACTTGACCAATTGAGAAAAATATTCTTCCAAGGTTTTGGCTTACTGTCCTGTAAAGAAAAATTGATTGAAGCCACGCATGAATGAGCACACATTAACGAAAACACTTTTGGAAATTTGAAAATAGATATTTAAATGATACAAAAATGATTTCAGCATTTTTGCCATTAGTTTCAAGGCGTATTCGCTCAACCATGATATTGAAATTAACGGCAAGAAATGCTCAAATCATTGTTATTGTATCATTCAGATATCTATTCCAAACTTCCAAAAGTGTTTTCGTTAATGTTTGCTCATTCACGCGTGGCTGGTACTGCCCTTTGAGATAGCCAAACAATTTTTGCCAATAATGTGGGTGGATTTATCAATTGAAAATATAGTGGAAGGTTGAACATGAGATATATCACCCAAATTTTGTTTGTTCATCGATGTGCGCAAGACATAATGTGACTTTACGTGCGACTGAGATTGACAGTTGATTGTAAATAAACACAACGCTTGAATATTTATCATGATAAAAATTTGACCAAACGAAATCCCGAAATTACTCTTGTAAAATTAATATGTGTAGTTCAATTTGTGTTTATTCATGCATAGCCCAACAAGATCAAATTTATTTTGACGCAGAAGTTGGCCAACGAACATGAAAACAGTGTGAATAAGTAGTGTTTCTCAAAGCCTTTATTATAAAAGTTATGCTGAATTCATTATAGAAGTAACTTTTAGATATGATTATATTACCATTATAGTAATATAACATTTAAGTTCGAGTAAAAATTGTTGAATTAGTTTTAGTGATTCTAGTGCTCTCATTCTTCCACAAAAGGAAAGATGAGTACTTATTCGTGGGTATTCTTCGATTGCAAGATGGTCTTACTTTTTTTAATCTTAATCATGCTTTTGGAATCACAGTATAACACATAAAATACAATTTCCGATAGTAATATATCTGTAGAATATATAAAAACCTTTCCTATCTTCATCTTTCGTGTACATGCTATAAATTGTTTTCTTGACATCTACATATATATTACCTTATTACCTGTTTATCAAGCATAATATGGCATACGATCATTCCGACGATATATATATATATGTAAAACCCTCCAAAAAAAGTTTGGAAATCTGAGTTCGGCCATTAATTTCTCCCAACTCCAAATTTACATAATGCGTTTTGATATCATTCAAAAGATCATCTAATTCTCTTTAAGATGATACCATGCTTGATATGATCATGCCATCGCAAAAAGAGTAGGATTCAAAAGTGTTGGATGAGGTCTGAATTGAAATGCTGCAAAACGAGCGGAAATAGTCATGAAGGGTCAAAGAAGAACATGATTCTTTTGTCTGTCAATAGAAATGAAAATTCATTCAAATCAAGCCCCTGCTTCTTCATTTTAATGTTTTGTCGTGGATTATGTCGTGATGGTTCTGTGAGATAACATGGTTTGGAATACCCATACATGTTTGTTTGTTTGTTTGTTATGTCTCTGCTAGTGCAGAGGTGGTTTGATTCCATGTTGATGTTGATGTGAAGGTACACGAAATCAGAAGAAACCGCTGAGAAACTCACTCATCACCACGGAAAAAAGGACAGTGACTTTCAACTTTTGAATTTTGACCTTGCCCCACATTTCAAGTCACTACACCTCCATTTTGAACCGTAATTATATCATATAAAGTATCATTTTAAAGAAAATTAAATGATCTATTCATTGGTATCAATGTTTAATTAAACCTATTCACTGAAACCGAGGAGTGATTTTAGATCAAAGTCAGGTTTTCAAACTTTTTTGAGGAGTTTATATATAAATATATATATTTGTTTTGATGCCAAGAATACATGTAGGCATCCTACTGTAATAGTCTGTATTTCCAGACCGCTTATATCGAAGTCTTGATAGACAAAAGCTAAAGCTAAAAATGATTTCCTGACGTCATCTTTTGAGTTGTTCCTCATCTCATTATATATATATATTATATATGTATATATATATCTGCATTGCATGCATGACGTGCCAGAGAAGAAATTCTGTGATTTCAGATCACACGGGGTTTTTTTCCTCGCAAGATCACGTTTGAAGTAAGATTCATTCTGTCTACAACAATGTATCCGAGATGGTCCTCATGTGCTCTTCTTGAAGGAGGCCAGATAATGGAAAGGAAATGGATTCGCACGGAGAATCTGTCAAAATGGCGAGTAAAAAGTCCAAAACATGAAATACCACGTGACATTTTCTCCTAAAAAAAGAATAGATCACATGTCCAACATTCTTTAGCGAGATGTCACATACACGGTGATATATTCTGATTCTGCTCCAGAACACACTCAATACTTGAGTCACATCACTTTTCCGAAGTTATTCATAACATCATTGTCTTTTCTTGCTCCTCTTTATCTGGGAATAATAGCGGGCTTAATTTTGTCTCCTATTTCTCATCCTTCTCTTAAAGCCTGTCAGTTCTAATTTAACACAAGGCTGTCATATTTCAGACGATCTCACGTCGTGTTATTCGCACTAGCGCGATAAACATTAGCGGACGTCATCACTGCCAAATGTTCTCATCATAAAGCAGTTTACCATTAAAAAGTCCCTTCGGAACAAACTGCTTTGTGTCTTTTGCAATTAAGAATTATATTGATGTTATACCTTTGAATTTTATTACACGCTTTCGCAGAAGTCGCACATAAAAATGATTAGGATGGTAATATGGTGTTAACTTACCTGACGATTACTTGAACGGACTTCAAAAGTTATTTTGAAGTTGGTGGCAGTGTGAAGAGATCACGTGAAATGTTGTGTATTCTTGTGTGATTGGTGGTGGCAGGCAGCACAGAGCGATATGACCCGGTTGTCAGGTTGATTTACTGTGCAAACGGCTGTTCAAACATCGTCTCTCCCCCAAACCAATCCCTCCAAGTACAGTTCATCCAACTATCACCATCCTTCAACCTTTCGAGGATTATATAGGCTGTTGTTTTCAAAATCATGCTTAAAGTCAAAATACAAATCCCTTTTTATCCTAATGCAAATATTCACAGGTTTTTCGCATAACGCATCACCTTCGGGCAGAACTACCGTGAACATTTGCATTAAATCTTAAAATGTCAATCACCAATCAAAATCGGTGTTGCATGTGCAATTAGCTTAGAAGTCTTGCATATAACCAATAAGGATTGCTAGTTTAAATTTGCGACCAATTGCAGAACTTTTCATTGCAGTTTCACAATTTAGGGACAAGTGATTCTAATATCTTATTTAGTTATGATGAAGTATGCAGCAGTGTTTAATCATTTTAAATCAGTCAAGGATAAATTTTATTATCAGTTACAAGTGAAATTGATCATTTTGTCCTCGACCCTCTTTCAATGTTATCGTCTTTCATTGGATTTGATTACTCCACTCGAATACCTAATGATTTTTTTTCTTCATTTTTTTATTTTGTAGTATGTTCAGATCTACTATAGATATGTTTGTTTTCATCTTGAAATGTTTCCACTTTCCCCCTGTCACTCTCTCTTCTTCACCCTCTCTCTCTCTCTCAATCTCTCTCTCTCTCTCCCTCACACACACACATAATCTCTCTCTCTCTTGTTTCAGCAATCTGCCTATCATGCTGTCTATATATTACAATAATAATAATATAGGATTTTTATATTGCGCACATATCCACCTTGTTAGGTGCTCAAGGCGCTCCTATATTACCTGGCTAAGCTAGGCGTTCATAGGGCACACAGCTTCTTAAGGAATTACTTCCTACCGGTACCCATTTACCTTACCTGGGTCGAGTGCAGCACATCGTGGATCAGTTTCTTGCTGAAGGAAATTACGCCATGGCTGGGATTCGAACCCACGACCCTCTGTTTCAAAGTCCGAGGACTAATCCACTGGGCCACAACGCTCCATATTAACCTGTCTACCTATTTGTATTTAAATCTATCCGTCTCTAAATCCTTCTTTTTTTATTCCCAAACTTACCCTAAGTTTGGCCATCCCTTCTTTGTATTTTGAAAGGTTCACAATGTAACAGTAGGCATCATTAGATATGCGGCGCTTCTTCTGTGACACAATTATATGACAAACGTATCGCTGTGCATTTGTCCACAACAGTTACAGAGTTTCGGATTTAGTTACGAAATGTCCTTTTATAAATTTTATTTTGGTCCCTCGTAAAACATTTCTAATAAAGTCTTTGCTCACTGTACTTGTTTTTGCCAATCTCTATTCATTGTATTTTCTTACATTCTTCATTCAGTCTATGTCTCCCTTTCTCATCCTCCTCACGTTCTTCCCATCTTCCTTTCGTATCCCTTCATCAATCACCCTGCCATTGTCCTCACCTGAAGATTCAATTTCTCCCCCCGACAACTCTTCTAAACCAGCAACACAGGTAATAATCCAGATAGGGTTTCTTCATCATTGTCACTCGGGGCAGAGAACTGCTTTCTCACTTACCTATAGGTCGTATCATGGGCTAATCATATACTCCGTGCCCCTTATTTGTCTCACGCATGCAAGGCTAAAAAGGGAAGTCATCATCAAAGAGGCACATCGGGGTTTCCATTGCAGAACCTTGTTTTTGGTGTCGTACCACGGTTCAAGTATTATTACCCCTGCGAATGGATTAAAAAGAAACTGTCATTATGTTATCTTGATCGTCGTGACTTTCAAAAAGTGCATTCTTCTGGATTTCATGTTTGGTGTTGATTAATGATATTGCTCCTTGGTAGACAATGTAAATTACTCCAGCAGAATTAAGACGTGTACCCCTGTCTTTTGTATGAAGCCCTGAAAGAGGATCATGTTATTTTTAGAAAACAGCATAGATATCACGTCACAAATAGCACCTGGTAAAGCGAAATGTGTTTCCGTCTTTTCGTCCAGTGCGTCAATGGGAAGTAGTTTGTCGGTGCATGAAAGATGCTCTCTGCTATTGAGGTGCACATTGTTTAATACATCGACTAACAGAGATTTTTAAATTGCCATCATGATCCACCAAAAAGTGTAAAGGTCAAGGCATTGACGAAATGTTTATCATTATACTGACTAGGAGTGTCTGTCAAACCATATTTATTTATATTGTAGATTACTTATTTTTATAACAAACTTTTTATTTTTTATGATTATTGACATGACCAACAATGTCATTTATAGTTTTTTTTCATATTATGCTCCTGACAAATATCACCATCACCGGTAATACACACAGCGTTTTAATAACCCTTGACTGGAATATCTTGGGAGCGCTCTTGTGACTCTTCCACATTTCCCACCTTACCGAGATTTTTAGTATTTTGCCAAGGTTAAAATATTGTATATCTTGTACCTTCTAGTCGTTTTCCCCGAAGTCACCCACAAGGAAGTGTTACTCGGAGATGGCGATTCATGGTTTGGAGTTTTAAGAGGGCCTTTTTAGCTTGATTTTTTTTACGGTTTCAGTGCTTTTCTTTTGTGAGATTGTTCCAATGCGTGAATGTTTCTTGGAAGAAGGGGTTCGCTTATTGTGTTGTTGATATGAAGGCAGACATTACGTTGAATTGTTCATCGTGAGGGCGTCTCAATCGTGTTTCTTTTTTTGAGGCGTATTTTTGTAGATCTAGGTGGAGTTCTCCACGTAGCATCTTTTAAAAGCTAATGAGACGTAGATTTTTCCTCTGATCCTCATAAGGAGTTCCAGCTCAGTGTCTTATTGTATCTGCAAAGGTGGATTTTCTACTGTTCTTCTCCATCACAAATCGAGCAGCCCGTAATGCAAGCATATTTGAGATTGGGTCTCACCAAGGTGTGATACTGACGCTCTTTTATGTTTCTGGAGCACTGATTGAAGTTTCTTCTGATGAATTTTAAGACTTTTTACTCATGTTGGTAGATAAATGTAAACTGTCACCATCATCAGACTCATTTACCAATTTAAAATTAAACTACATAGGCCTACATTGCGCAAACTTGATGTGATACAGATATGTGGCCAGTCATGGCAGCTGATAGTTTCTCCGAATTCTCTTTGAGGATTTTATTTCCATGCATGAAATCTGTAGTTTTTGTACAAGTAGCAAGTCCTGATTCAACCTTTTTTGGGGGGGACTTCAGTGGTAGAAGTCCACTCATGTTCTTCACTTATCAGTTGATTTCTGTAGTTCTACGTCAGCATACCTTCGACGACACAAGAGAATTTACTATTGACTTCTGGATCTTTCCAGAAGATGCCTGCCACGATGAGTAAACCTGGTAAAAAGACAATGTCTGTTGTCTTGTGTCGTCAAATGATGCTCTGTGTTACTGCTCAACATATCATTTGATATATGTGTTCCTTATTTAATAATTCTTTCTTTCTCCTCTTGGTTCCGTAGATTCCTCATTCTGTACTCGGTGCTTTCTTGGACGCTATGGAACTTGGTTATAGCAAGTATGGCAATCCTTACCACAATCTGCTTCATGCGGCTGACGTCACACAGACAGTACATCACATGTTAGCACGAATGGGACTAGTGGTGAGTGAACGAAACCATTTCTGTAGTGATGAATATAAAACGGTCATAGTCGCTTCTCAAATAAATATGAATCACATGATTTGAAATTAATCAAAATCGGCAGATGTCTCCAGCTAAATAGACCTAGTGGATGTAAGTACAATCCGTTGAGATTTTAATTTGAAGCTTAAAGATTTGAATTTAAATCCTTTGACTAAAATCAAATCTGTATGATTCGAAGTGAATTCACAATTATAATCTTCGTTATTCACACCTGATAAAGAATCATATCAAACCATTGAATTTAGAGTTTACTTCATAATTGCGTAACTTATTGAAACACGATACACATCAGAGGCCCTTTGCAGAAAGAATAGCGTTCATACACAACTCTAAAATAACCGCTAATCCTGAATACATGCCTTTTATGTTAGAGGTGGGTTCGATTATAAATATTTCTTTTACCGGGTTAGTTTTATGGAATTTCCTTGTGATACATTCAAAATTCCAAAGATTTGATAAAAATGTTGATCGGCTGTAAATACTGTCCAGCCGAATGTTAGATTTAGATCTAAATTTAAACCTTGTGCATTAAAATATAGAGCATTCAGATTTGATCGAATTTTTTTTTAAGATTTAAAAGTTAATCATTACGATTGAAAATAAATTTATATAGTGTCTACATGGTCACTTATCACAGCCGATCTGGATTGGTTTTAAATCCTTGAAATTTAGATTGTATGAGCGTAATGTGAAGTTTTATTTTTACATTACCTGCTATGGGATAAGACGTTACCGCGTAAAATAACCAAACAATTTTTTTAAGGTCATAGTCTGTTTTCAAGTGTTTTTTTTACATCGCGCTGTACGAATAATCTTTGCTGGTATTCTTTTTCATCAATTTTTTAACGCTAACGGAAGAAATGTTCCCACCTCTTTCCTAAAAAGAAAATTATTTTGAATCCCCTGTCTTGAATTTAGATGACATCGATATACATTGATTCTGTTCCTCTAATAAGATTTACGCACAATGCCATGTCTTCATGGCACATGAAATATTACTTTTGCACTGTGAAATAACGGAGTTAGCAGCATTGTTTTTATACGAGGTGTGGAATTTAAAATTGGATTTAGCACCCATTTGACCTCGAGGTGCGTGAACGGGGTATAGTTGCATCACATGATGTAACATGACGAAATTACATGGCGCTTTCAAACCAATATGCTACGTATTTAGGATGCCGAGATCGAAGTTTGAATTTCAAAATACATTGTATTCTCAAGTAATGATTAAGCTAGATGGGTTTTTGTGTCATTTCTTTGAATAAATATTTCCACTCTACGGTCCAAGTATTGTGCGTGGCTGTATAGTTGTCCCATTGGCTTATACTTGACCCCAAAGAGCTTACATTTTCTTTGATTTATTATTTGGATATTAAATAATTTTTAAGTGGTCTATAAGATACGACTGTATAACTTGTAAAGCTTTACCAATTCAGTACACAGTCAAAACCAATCATGTAGTACGGTTTATATTCACATTGATATAGATGAAAGGCTTCGGTCGAATTTCACCACCCTTTCTTTAGAAGTGGGATGCGACTTTTAATGATGCTATTAAGTGCTATGATGTAGAGGTGTCATATTACTAACTCTTAATCGCGATTCCAACACGAACATTCATGTATTCCCTTCCAAAGCTTGGAAACTAACTGACAGAGATTTTGTAAAGTGATCAAATGTAATAAAACCATACTAGGATAACCTCTCGTGTTTAGTTAGCATCATGTTTAAAAAAGGGAGGAAATGGGAACATGAATGGATTCATCGTGTTTGGCTTCACATTTAATGCTAGAATCTGACATTAAAATAAAATGACATGATCCCATGGAGACTGCATTTGGCAGGAAATCAGTACAAATGATATCGATTGTATGGACGGATACATAATAAAAGAACCACCGCAAAACACGGTGTCCTTGTTAGTAGATAGACAAGAAAATTAGTGCACCGCTTGGGTCTCGAGTGAAGAAAACAAATCTCTATATAATGATCGACTAAAAAAGAACAATAAAAGGAGCTTTGGGAATAAAGGGCAGAAAGTAGCGTTAAATTTATCATCCTCAATCAATTACTGCATTGATTACATTTAGTGCATATTGTTTCGCGTGTGCTGCTATGGCAACATCTTCTTTGGTTGCTTAGTGACGTATGCGTAAAGAAGTGTAATCTGAGGAGGTTCCTATGTGTGAATCGCCGATGATATACATGCGCGCGAGGGTATAGATTGAGTACTACTGTTGTGACACCAAACAGGGCTAGAAATTAGAAAATTTTACCGACCATTTTATTATTATTATTATGCTATAAACGACTCACAAGTACACCAGGAACAAAGTTTGCCATTTGTCTTTGATATATCAAACAGTTATGTCAAACAATGCCAAACGCTTATGTCATTCTATTCCAACTCTATATTGTTTGCAATTGGTACGTGTTTTTTCTTTCTCTCCTTTTTTCAGTACATGAATTCATGTTTTTTTTCTCCAATTTTATATACTTTGGGATGAAATTCTATCGGTCATCCAAAAAATTGTCGATTTCAAACCCTGAATGATAGGTACCTGCTCTAACGTGCCTATTGTGTTTCTGTTTTTTCCTGGTGATCCACCTTGTCGCTTATTTTCGTGCACATGTTATTTAAAGTGTGTCACTTGTTCACTTCGTAAAGAATTTTTATTAAGTTGGAAACTAACATTCACGAAACACATTGTGTGTGACTTTTAAATGAAATTCGATTCATCATACGAATGAAGGCTTATTCGAAAAAAGTGGTACGCGGATATATTTATATATTATATATAAATATTAATATATAGAATAAACTAATCGAAGAAAAGTCGAATCACGTTTTTTCACTTGTTTCACTTTTTGTTTTACTAGTTTCAATTTATTCTCCAGATTCATTGGCGGCGGAAGCCCAAAATTTTAGGGGGACACAGGAAACAATATTGACAAGCAAGGGAGGGACTAACAATTTTTTTTTAAAGAAAAAAAAAGATCATCAACAAAATAATTAGGGGGACGCCCTCCCCCCCCCCACCCGCTTCCGACGCCTTCATTATTTTTTAGTATAATATGAATTTATATTTTTTTTCTTTTCAAAGCGAAGTAAAATGATTAAATTCAAGATAATGAATGCATCGCTATTGTGATAAATTTTGAAAAAGAATTATTGTATATCTTCATTTTCTTCCGCTCTATCTAATTCTGTGTTTCTCTATTTATCATTCCTCTTTGACAACATAATTATGAAGACTTTACACCCCTCCTTTTCTAAGATGTTTTTCTGTCGAATACCTAAGTTTTGTTATGATTGTTTTACAGCACTGGTTGTCTGACTTAGAGATCTTCGCTTCACTTCTAGCAGCAATAATTCACGACTTTGAACACACGGGTACTACAAATGCGTTCCATGTTAATACAAAGTAAGTAATATGAATGGACTTCATAGTGGCTTCAAGGGTGAGTGGAAATGAGATGGATGGATGTAAAAATAGATTTTTTTAAAGATATTATAAACAGCGACATGAGAAAATCGACTGATATAAAATACCTTCCTAACCAAGATGGATTAAATATAGATATAAGAAGATTTAGATTTACTAAAAAATCGTGTGTATATAACATAAAACTTAAAGCACGCATTCAACCATGTGTTTTATTCAGATTGACCATAAAAATGGAATTGTGATAAAAACAGGTTTAAAAGACAGGTTAACAAACAAAAATACGAGCGTATGGATGCATAGATTGGGGGTATGTTTTAAAAATGAATGGGGGCTGAAAATTGTTCATTATGGGGGACTTTGGGGGACAAGCTTATAGATCGATCACAATATTTTTTTCACAAATCAAAAAGTGTTTTTCACTCCAAAGAGGGATCTCTTAATCCTTACTTCCAAATATGCGCACGTGGTCGTTCATACCGCAGTGTACCTTTTTTGGTAGAAAATCATATTTCATTTCCCTTACCAGCACCTCCGTAAATCATCATCAGCGACAACAACTACATCATTTTCATCGCGATATATTTGTTACCTTTATAGCCGTTTATATTAAAAACAGCATCTTTATCAACTTAGTTAATTATTATGACCGTGTTTATCCCGTCAGGTGGCTCTCCATATGACATCAATGCAGTCAACAAAATGGAATCTAAGTTGCACAAATCAGTAAACAATGATCGCATGATATGAAAATGCCCATTGAATTCCTAATCCATTAGGTAGCTCCGCAAATGGAGTGTAACGGAGTGAATATTCGACGCCGCCAAAATATCCGAACATTTGCGATTTAAAAATAGAAGAAGCTCTCTTGAAATGGCCATGGAAATCTACGGTCGCTTTGTGCTCCAGTTTGTTTCCTCATAATACTAATTCTGTTTGATCCATAGAGGTAAAGAGATGATGGATAACAGGTAGAGAAAAGATAGAAAGGATTTAAAAGAAGGAGTAAAATAGAGATTCCGATTGATTCTGATTAATTGATGTTTGTTTTTGTTGGGTTTGTTTTTCATTTCAAAGTTGAAAAATAAAGATTTAATGAGAGAGATTGAATGCTCTTCCTAGATCTTGACGGTGTTGAAAAGCTTCTGAAAGGTTTTTTATTTTGGTAGATTTGGGCTGGACGGCCATTTTGTGGAGGATCCGTGGTGTAGTAGTTCTAAATCTCGCCTTCTAATCAGAGGGTCGAATACCATCGCGGCCTAGCGTCTTTTGGGAAGGCATTATCACACTCTCATCACTCCACCCTGGTGGTGAAAGGGTACCCGGTAGAATGTGAAATAGGTCATTGCAGCTTGCCCAGCACTGTGTGCACCTCACAAGCGACTGACTAGAATACTTCCCGGGGAGTGGTAGATGTGCATATATACGTTGTTTGCGAGAATGACTGATTGAATCCAAAGACCGGGGTAATAATAAATCAGGAAGCGCTTAAATACGTACAATATTATGTCTTAAGCGCATTATAAATAACCATAGTAGTAGTAGTAGTAGTAGTAGTAGTAGTAGTAGTAGTAATAGTAGTAGTAGAAGAAGAAGTAGAAGTAGTAGTAGCAGTGGTAGAAGTAGTAGTAGTACTTAGTAGTGGTAGTAGTAGTAGTAGTAGTAGTAGTAGTAGTAGTAGTAGTAGTAGTAGTAGTAGTAGTAGTTTTGTCGACCATGTCCACATCTTCATCATGTTTATGAGGCATTATAATCATGAACTGAATTGATATTTTGATAAAAATCATGTGTATGATTTTGTATGTGTGACTTTTCCTTAAATGAAACACATAATAATGTGCATGGCTTATTTCCTTTTTATATTTCGTATACATGATCTATGTGGAGTCCTACTCTTATAGCTTATGTCAGTAATGCATATGTACTTAGTGTTTCGTTTGTCATTAGTTTCATCTATTATGTTATAGGGATAATGTATGATTGGGCAAAGTAGACTCATGCATTCTCATCTGAAGGAGACCGAGAATATCCCCTGTCAACTTTCCCAATATCATCGTCTCCATCCCCCTATTCATTAAAGACATGCCACCCCCCCCCCCCTCTCATGTGTGCCCCGTTCCTTTAATCAATATATTATGTGTGCTCATTGGGAATACTATTCATCCCTTGAACAAACTCAAACACTCTTTCCCGTATCTACAGCAAATGATGTTCTCTATAAATAAACATAGTTTCGTGCGTTTGAAGGAAGCAAACGGAAAATCACTTTATACCTTTACAAAAACGAACAATTGGACGAGAGAATGTGCTGGGTGCAAAAGAGTAATGTAATTATCTTGAGTAAATGTATACACATGGGTCATCTGATAGCGTATAGTATTGCCTTTTAGATAGGAACAGCTTACACGCGCGCATCAGTTGGATAGCATCGGGAATACACACAAAAAAACATGACAAAGGAAAGCTGGTCTTGGTACTATAAAAAGTGATATTTCAGGACTTCTATTAACGTGGAGACTCTTCTTCAATTACCAAGGAGTGACCATTTCCACTTTATATACACATATCTTACTGTATCGCAATCTAGTTTAAAAAAGCAATTAATCGGATATAATTGTTATTGTAAATACCTTTAAGGGGTTTTAATAATGACTATAATTATAATGAACAGGTAACTCTGCTGATTTTATCTAATTGGTTCATTTTAAATCGGTTTGTTTCAATAAAATATTATTAATCAATAAAATTATACATTTGGCTCATTATAGTACTATAGACCCTACTGAACTAAGGTCATTTTGTACAGTGGATTTACATGTATTACAGAAAATGACTTGAGAAGCCGAGGTCAACGTTTATCAACATTTTGGCATACACTGGCGTTTTATCAGGTTTAATTTATCTTTTATGTCTCAGATCAGTCATTTATAATGAGACAGGCTTGGATTTGTACAATAAATGAATCTTATACCCAAACATGCAATACCATTTGTTTCATCTCAAAGAGAATGACTCCCTAGCGGATATATATATATATAAAGCTCATTGCATTGAATGATGACCGTCGCCCCGGAAGCAAACGCATATAAATCTTTTCCCCCTTTTCAAGCCAAAGTATGACGGACAACCGTTACACTGTCATCGCCTGGGACATTCCGATAAATAACCCAGTCTCTTTTCCTCTACCGGCTAAGTTCATATCTACCGCTGATGACGTAGATAGTCATGTGATACATGAACCCAATTAGAGGCGGAGTAAAAAGTTGTCTCTCTTATGATAGGCTAATGCAATTCCCTCGTTTGTGTATCTATAGTTAGGTTGGTAAACCGAAGCTTCTCTAATTGAAAATGTTGCCAATTTGCGGCGTACATCCTTGGCTCCGTGTAATCCTCGCGAGGGTCAAGACCTTGACTGCATTTTTTTCGGACAAAGTTTTCTATTCAGTACGCATTTGGGAGTAGGCCTACATTTTTGGATCGTCAAAATGATAATTTATGATTTTGATATTAGTTTCACGTACTAAACTGTAATAATAATAGTCAATCATAACTCGATATTTTGTCTCAATTTTATTTGCACATCGTGTTGTTCGGCTATGTGTCATAGTCTTTCGGGTGCATATTTCAAAGCCGCTATGCTATTGTGTTTCGTCTTGGATTGTAATATGTATAATCGAATAGTTGTTCACACTCTGTTTTAGCATCATTGATATCAATATGATTATTATCTTGTGTATAAATCACCAGATGGCAGTGTAGTCCTCACGGTGTTTCAGGCTGAATAATAGGACATACAATATTTGTGATGAGATAGAGCCTAGGGGTGTTCAAAAATATCATTTGGTCTCATCTTAATCAATAATTCAACTTTCACGTTTCATGTGCCTAGAAGCAAAAAAATCCTGTCATTTTTTTCCCCAAAATAGTTGTTCATGTTCACTGTGCTTTTTCTGCACGCTCGGTGGAAAGTGACTTGCACAACACCCTCTTAGTCATGTTCTATGTCGCACGAACCCCAAGGCGTTAGAGGAATCATTGTGACGGGTGGATTTTGATGAATTTTGTGAGAAAACAACTATTCGTGACTGTCTTTTGGCATCATAGGTCCCCATATACTGTCGCAATGAGAGTGGCGATAAGCTAAATCATCGTCCCCAAACAGCTGGACCAACGAACCAGCACAAATCTGCTGGAATTCCAGATCCCAGGCTGGGTAAAGACTGGAGATAGATTCGTGAGACTCTCACCAAACATTGACGCCAGGATGAGGATGGAGGACAGATGAAAGAAGGAATGGATGGATATGGATTGGGTGTAGAAGTAGCATGACGGATTACGAAGGGGTAGAATAAAAGATAAATTGGTGTGAAAGGGGTTAAACAGATGGCGTAATTGGTAAAAATGATTTAATAGGGGACGATGAACTTGATTAACAAACATCGAATGTGCATGATGAAACGTCGTATAACACACAGTATATTTTCTAGAAAAGCTATGTGATTGGTGATGTTGGTGATGTTTTACCTGATTGCTAAGAAAGCATGAATGCTTGTAAGCAAGCAACCAGAGGATCGACGACAGAAGATTCTCTCCGAGGTACCTGGTAATGAGGATTAATGCCTTAACAAAAGGCACGCATAGTAGGAATCGAACCCGCGTCCCCGGAATCCGAAGCCCTAGCTCTTATATGTCGACTGAGCTATCGCTCATCATGGAGATATTCAGTGTAAGAGTCGGCATTTTTTTTGTCACAGAATGATGACTATAAATAGATAATGAATAATTTCTGCTTCTGTTGAGAATAAACAGAATGTTTAAGAGACAATATTGCTTGAAGATATCCGTCTGAAGGTCAATAGTACATGGTGAGGGGGAAGGAAGGGGTTCAAGAGGAAGGAAAATAACGTAAAGTCAGTAGTTAGTGGATGGAAAGGTGAAAAGAAAGATGAGAAGAAGACTAAATTCCTGAACTTCTTGGACCATGTATACACGCTAATATGAAACGGATATGCTCGTAAAAAAACAAAATGAAGGAGCAAAACGAGAGGAGTAAGGGAGCGGTAATGAGGGATGGTGAGCCTGGAATTCAGCTTGCATTCCAATTCGGGAATTTATTTGTCAAGATTAAGGTCAATCCAAAAAGACTCCAAGAGAATCTTGTTTCGAGTGCCGGTGAAGAACATGTCATCCACGGACTTAAGTTCAATGTTTACGTCGCTGGGCTCAACGATTGTCAAAACATACGTGACTATGGTTGGGTTGTAGAACATTAGAGTTAGAGCAAGCTCTTCTTTTACTCCCCATCCTTGGTTTTCTCTCCTATTTCATGTTGTAGAGTGATTCCAAAGTCACTTACTATTTCTTGTTGGGTTTATAGTAGATCTAGAGAAGATAACTTTTCTCACACTTGAGAACGAAACATCACCAACCTCTCATTCAATATCTTATTCCTCTGTCTAACGAGACTCCTCTCTTTGAAGGATTTGAATAGATCAACTTTCAATTTGCAATTGTGACGGTGTAATTATCATTCATGTCGACTAGTAGGGATAAACCTGCTTGTAACCTGTCACTTTAAAAATCTTCATCGTCATGGTTTCTATAGAAACGCTGACCCCATATAATCTCCTAGGGTAGTATGTATTTCGTGTGCATTATCATGCTGATCTTGGTTAGTGTTGATTTTGGAGAGAGTGAATCGGATCATATCCCTCGCTTGGCCACAAATCTTCATTTTAAAAATGTATTAATTAAAATAACGATAAATTATGCAGCAAAATTATTCTTTTCGAATCCATGTGTCTCCCTTTTCATTTTTATTTTGCTACCACCAACGCCCCTTCTACCCGCCATAATCTACTTTCAATCTTCTTCGCAAGAATCAGCAGAAGATATTCATAATTCTAAACGGAAGTATTTATTTATTCATTTTGTTTTATTTACCCAGGGTGATCTCTACAGTACAAAACTGCGTTACAAGAGAGCCTTGTTAAAGAGAGTTAAACATTACATACAACAAACAGAGAAAATGCAATCAACCATAAAACCAGAAAATAACACCAGCATAAATAGGGTAATTCATTAAAATCAGTGAAGGATGAAGACAAGCATGCCAGTTAACGTCATTACAAATATTCTTGATTATTATTCTTGATTTTTTTTATCAAAATCAAATTTTAAGAAAAAATGCTAAATAGGTAAACGGATACATATTTAAAAGGTACATAAAGATTAATACTTAAAACAAAGATAACAATACAACATAATCCTCCATATATTGATAATGATGGTACAGCCTGAATAGAACTAAGACTTTTGAAGATTATTTGCTAGCGTATTGAATTAAGAATGATTTTCGCTGGATATCCGACAGAATTATATTGATGAATTCAAAATGTACTATTGCAAGAGAACTTCTGCCCATGATAAACGAAGAGATATTTTTCAAAAAAACGGGACAAGTAGAGATTTACTATCTGTCTTCGTTTTTCTTTTTTATAGATATAATCACTATAATCAATGTATAGCAATCGAAAATAAACTGAAAAAGAAACTCATTTTTTAAACAAATCGTGTCAATAATTATACTCTCTTCATTTCTTGACTTTTCTTAACCATTCAGATCTGACATGGCAATGTTTTACAATGATAGAGCAGTGTTGGAGAATCACCACATAAGCAGCTCATTTCGTCTCATGAGAGATGATGAAAGAAATATTCTTGCTAATCTCTCAAAAGAAGAATACACGTAAGTATATTCATTCATATCACTTTGCGGATGGTTATTTGTTTATTCTTCTACTTCCTGTTAAATTGGTTCTTTACATTCTAGTCGGCTGAACCACCAAAATTACCAGAAAAAAATCTTCACATTTGTTTTTATCCGGTTTTTTTTCAATTGTTTGATTTTGATATTATTTACAGGAAAATTTCGTAATTCACCAACCTATCAAATAAAAATTGTGAATAATCCACGTTCCAAATTGCTGCAAGGTTCCTGTAGTATGTGACGTTCTGCGAAATTAGAATAGCTTTTGTTGATATTATAACTTGAAAGAATAATTCTTACAGTCGTCGAAGGTGCTGTGCCAATTATATTCTTTGACTCGCAGTATGGAGGAGAGACTAACAAGATATGTTGAAGTCTCGGTTGGACCCGTCTTTGAGTTTGACCGAGTTTTTTTTTTATCATATAAAGCTAAAACCTCTTTTTGTAAAACAAAATTAGAATGAGTGGTCGATTTAAACGTCAGTTACCAAATGCCCTAATGCTATTTTGAAAAATAATATGTCAATTTGCGTTTCTTTTGTACATTAGTCTACTTCAAAGGTGTATATTGTGTCATCTAACATGGGCTTTTAAGGAAGGCTTCATACTTTCCCCAACGGGCATCGTTCACCAATGCATAAAGAATTCGAATGGTTACACAGTGGTGTCCAGAAAAATACGAAACCAAGACCGACGATGGTCTTCTTTTTTATTACAAAGCAATCATAATTACATTTGGCAATTTACGCCTCACATGCCTCCAGGTAGATATTCCTCTTTCTTTTGAATTGATATGTTCATGATCCATATTTCATGCATGAGTGAGTTAATGTAGTGGTCAACGTGATTATCAAAAAGGGAATAACTTTTTCCGTAAAGTTTATTGCGTGTCTTTTATGACAATTTGATAATAAAATTACGTACGAATATTGAATGATTATCTGTGTAAAGTAATACTTGCATTTCCAACATTTAGGAAACAAAGAGGTTTTCATTACAAGGATGCCTGCCATAAACGAACAAACAGTCTTCATTTTGATCACACATTTATCTAGTACTTACGTTTATTGCAACGGCAGGTAGTCAATGAAAATGACCCCCCCCCCCCGAAATTGTTAGTCCTTGCACACCTTTACACAAACAAAATTTCGTTATCCGTTTATTCTTTATGTATTGAGATGTCAGATTTTTTTCTTCAAATAAAGATATCGCCCGCCAAACGACTTTTGGGTGAACTTCTTTTTCAAATTACTTTGATATTTTGGCGCGAAGTTTGTCATAAGTTTTATGAAGAGAAAGAATTTGAAACAAACCATGAAATCATTCATCAATTCCTACTCAGATTCTGTTATGATAAAGTATCAATTTTATCCCACTGAATAACACAACATGACATGGGAAATGTTGTGTCACACAACATTTTATATTAGTACATGTCAACTCGACAGGAAGGTTTTAAGTTCTGAAAAGAAATCACATACATATATAATGTATAAACAACAATGATTGTCTTTAAAATAGAAAAGTGGGGTGCGAAAGTGTAACATGAAAGATGGATTAGACTCTACCACTGCGATTTCATTAATCGTCATTCCTGACAGAAATAAGTGACACCTCCACCACCAACAACATCATACCATACATAATGACCAGTTGTTGACCCAATCAATCAGATATTCTTCTCATCTTAAATCCGATAGCTAATTGAAATAAATACCATGTGTTTTCCCCATTAGTCTGCAATTGTGTTTGACATATTTAATGATGAGTGTCGCCCCCTCGACGGAGCGGACCTCTGCAGAATAGTGCGAAAAGGAGTGAAATCAATTAAACCAATAATGAGAAATATTACCCAATATTGGATTGTATTAGTATTTATATTCATATTTAAGCTTTAAGTTTTATTCATAAATTACGTATTTCAAGGATATAATTCTCATTCGACCTCGATCCCTATAAAAAAAAGTGTGAACACAATGAGCGCATGTCATATTTGGGGGGTCAAGGGGGCTCCATGTTTAACTTTCATGGGTCACAAAGAAAATATAATTAAAGGGGAACTTGGAAAATGGTGGAGAAAATGGGATGAAAGAGAAAGACAAGGGGAAGGGGAAATTCCTGAAAGTTTAATCAACTGAACATTGGAGAAAGCTTCCCCATCAAAGATTTAAAATGGGCGCGGTTTCTACGCTTACCCCCATGCTGAAAGAGGTGCGATTTCGGCAATCGTCCCTGTTTTCAAATGATGGAAGGGCCCCCAGACCGTGACACAGGCTCCCGGCTGATATAAATACGCAACTGAACGTAATAGTTTAATCTGTGTTAATCTGTGTAACAGTATGTCTTTGACAACATTTTTCTTCCACTCGAAAGTTCGTTTGTAGACCCCCTCCCCCTCTACTTGAGCCCCCATTCCATCTTCATAGCTCATCTGGTGTTAACGACCGTGACATGAATTAAAGCAGACTCTCATTAGTAATGTGTGCATGTCATGTGGTGTAATTTCACAGTCGAATGCATGGACAGGTTTGTCTTGCTACGTAACATTCGCTTTTAGAGCCGATCTGTTTCTGGTACATTTGGGTTGGGGTCACATCACTATTATTGAACGAAAGAGCACGAACTTTTACTCATACACATGGAATACAATCCATGTTTACCATCATAATATCTTGTTTTGAATAAGATTTGATTTTTATTTTATAATAATTTATTTGACTGAATAGTTTCCTTTTTCTGGGACGCACTATTTGTATGAACTTCAAGTTAAAAATCATCCTGAATTTAATTCACGACAGAGCAATACACTCCTTTACATTTAAACCATTTCATGCATGCATAATAGTCGGATCGTACGCATGAATGTACGACAAAAGAACATTACTATGTCATACATGATGTATTTCGAAATTAGATTCAGTAATTCACGCATAACACATTAAAATAAAAGGCATTCGAAGTTTAATATTAACCCCACATCATTTTGGGGTTCGTATTAATCACGAGCTTGTTTTAAAGTAAAGGTATATCATCAATGTTCGTCATTAGCTGATTAATCATTAGCTGATTAATGATTATTGTGAAGTGATGCCCACCAGTGGTTTATTCTTCTACTCATATCATGCATAGTGCAGGATGGGTTATGCACCTATTATTTTTTATATTTTCATCTGTGTACATCATTTCATATAGGATATTATGGCGTAACATAGAGGGGAAGAGTTCAATTGATAAAGTTCATATGAAGTAATTATGAAAGGAAGAAAAAAGACCCCCTAAAAATATTGCAAATAAAATTGTGATTCGATGGAATCTTTTTCATATGTCATTAGTAACTTAACAAACATGCAACCTTAGGGACGTTCTGTTTTCAAACTAATTATTTGATATATAAACATCAATCTAGATAATTTTATTCCCACTTTGGCGTGTTGGCGAAATGTTAAAAAGTAAATCTGAGGTGAAAATATTTCGTCTTTGTTACTTACATGTATTTGACATTAATCACGTTGTTTATTTCTTTGACAATGTAACCAAAAGAATGCAAACTCGAGACGAAATATGTACTTCGTCTTTGTTTCATGAGTACAGCCCATCACTTAAGTAATGAAAATCGCTTCGCATATTGTACTCCTTTTGATACGAAGCAGGGCATCCGCTTGAATAACTCCTTGATTATTCCTATTTTTATCGTTTTTTTTCCTTTTCCCCAGGGAGCTTCGGAACCTGGTAATTGACATGGTACTAGCCACAGACATGTCCTTTCATTTCCAACAGATCAAGCAGATGAAAGCGATGATCTCCACCACAGAAGCGTAAGTCAGGAGATTGTTGGGCTTCTTTATCGTCAAACAATAATTTGTTTTATGTGTATACTCTATATGTCTTATTTTAAACATGAATACCTGATAATGAATAATCACTGGGCAGAAATAAAATAGCAGACAGAAATATAAATTATTACCTTCTAAAATATTATTTGACATGGCTTGTCTGTATCCGCCCCCGTCGCCTCATGGAAAAATAAGAAAAAATAGAAACTCCCTGAATCCATTTGCCATATTTTTCACTAATTTGTATGTGCATTGATTTTATTAAGTATCTAGCTATAAATCAATTGTTTGTATTCATTCTGCTGAATCCCTATTTCCAAACGAACTTTATTTCTTCATCGTCTGAATTTGTTTTATCGAGACCCGTGAGGTATGCGCAATGCCGTTTTGACAAACGGGGTTATATCAAATGACTTTTGTGTGAAACTGCTGAAATCAAACATAATTATATATTTGCACTCATCTTGGATTAATTTTGTTAATTAGATTGGACAAACCTAAAGTCATGGCACTCACACTTCACTGTGCAGACATCAGCCATCCTAGTAAGGAATGGAAGTTCCATTATAAATGGACCACATTGCTTATACGGGAATTCTTTAGGCAGGTGAGTAGAACCCTTTGATCTTCCCTATCGGTGATGATCACCTTCACAGTAATGATCACAGTGAAGATCACCTTCACCTTGGGGCCAGTAACACAAAGCTTAGCAATGATCATAGAACATTTGTCTACGATTGATTCCATTGACTACAATGTACAAGTTATCATGACAATCAAGCGTATGATCAATCGCATACCTTTGTGTTACAGGACCCAGGTTAGTTTTGACACCACAAGAAAGAGAAAGAAATGGACAGAAATACTGGAAAGTTGGGATACAAGTAACAATAATTTTTGACTCGTTACATGGAAAATAAAACATGAAATAACAACTGAACTCTTTGATAAACTTCGCTTCTTTGTATTCCTTTGTGTTTCTTTTGTTGTCTTTGTGAACAGGGCGACAGAGAAAGAGAAATGGGCTTGCCAATATCACCTCTATGCGACAGGAATTCAACACTCCTAGCTGAGTCACAAATAGGTGAGGAACTTCACTTTGATCTCATCTTTTAAGCAACTGATGTTCAGTATTCAAGCTACAACAAGTGACAGTTGCATAATTGTTATGTCAAAAGTTGGTAGATAGGTGTTTTCTTCTGAAGGAGTTATGATATCATTATTCATACTTTAGTGCATTGAGTTTTGAGTAATAAATCCTAACAGATTTATATCTTACCACACCTTATAAAGAGGGGGAAGGGGTAGATAGTATAAGTAAGGAAAGAAGGCCTTGATAAAAATAATCAGTGGTACCAGTACATTCTTAACTGACAAAGATGTTGAGGAACGAAGTGATTCAATCTGCAATTGTTTGATAGTTTGTCTGATCACGAAATGAGTTTTCTGTGTTTTATTCAGCAAAGTCTGTTAGATCTGACAGTGCCAATAGTAATAGTCTGACACCTGTGCTTCCCGGGTGCTTCTCGACCTGTTTTAACCAAGGAAAGTTGTCAGATCCGACAACGTGTCAAGCGGAATTGTTGATGAAGTGCTCTCAAGAATGTTTAAGCTCCTGGGGAGATGATAGAATGATAGGGCAAAATTGAAATATGAAACTAAATATTGATAGACAACAAAATATCAATTTCATGATGTATTTGATAAATGCCTAACAAATGTCTTACCTCAGTCTCCCCATTTAATAAATCTGCGGAATATAGAAGAAATAATGCATAGGCTTCTGAAAGTCTCTTATAGATATAAATCTTTATTTACAATTTATCTTTCTTCTTCTTTCCCCCATCAAGGTTTCATCGATTTCATCGTTGATCCTAGCATGAATGTATGTGGGGATATGATAGATCGGATACTAAGAGAAGAGCTTCAATCGGCCTCCAATTCTCCATCTGCAGATAGTGTAGTACGGAATAAGAGGAACTCTATTCCCATGGCACGCCCATGCTCTGCACCCAGATCAGCTAGTGTCCCAGCACCAGCAAACAACAATTCAATGAATGTGAGGGCTCTTTCAAAAAATATTTTACTTTTCGGAGATACATGGACAGGTGCCCCCCCCCCCAAAAAAAAAAAGAGAAAAGGAACAAGGAAGGTTCAATAATGATAAAGTTTACTTTTAGGTCATCTTAATTGCCTTCTATCAAGGTACCCTAGTGATGTTTAATGGATGCATGTTATATGTCAAACTAGTATTCGCCATCAGTATTCCTTAGGAGTACAAAATGGAACACCTGTCTTTTCAACACCTTCATGTCCAAAATATGATTTATTTGTTTTAATCGCATGGTACTTGAAATTAATGAACTAGCAATAAATTAATTGATACTTAATTCTTAAATTATGTTTCATTCTTGTAATGATATCAGATTCGAAAGTTAATCTGTGTTGTTTTCTTGTTTAGGATCGTGATAGACCTAGTAGTCCAGGAAGAGTGAGTCTAGGTCGACGGAATTCAATCCCGGTAAGGTGTCTTCGTAGTTGGCATGAACACCTTCATAAAAACAAGGCCAAGTGGAGAGATCTTGGGCAACAAGGTGGGTACTGCCAGATATTTTAAAGTTTCTATTCACATGGCTTATGTTTCTTTCTTCATGTGTATAAAATTCCTGTAAAGTTTTACAAGAGTATTTATCATAAACTTCAGCAAAATTAGTTTAAAGACTTAGTTTTGGAATGCAGTATAAACAAGGTCTCTCAAGAGAGTTTTCTGAAAGACCTTGTCCAAGAACTTTTCCAATAAATTTACCATTGTTTGACTGAATACTTGTTTAAAGTGAAATAAGAAACTGTTGCACTTTCATCTCTCTCAAACACAGAGGTAAACACTGGAGCCAAGGTACTGGACATTGACGAGGACCCGACCGACCAGAAACCAAACAAAGATGTCTTCCATAAAAATGACTCCAATGACAACAACACGACCCGGAAAACCAGCAATGGCATCGAGGAAGAAGAAGTGTTGCATGATCAGGCTACTACTTCATCAGGGGCGGCCGAGTCATCAGGGTCTGCTCAGACACCAGGTAGACAGGGATCCGGAGAAAGATGAGAGGGTCTCTGTCAGGTGAAGATCATACAAGCTATAAAGGTCAAAGAATGCATAGACATTGATAGAGGAATATCCATGCCGACCATGCAAGCAGTCAAGTGATGTGATCACGAGTTGAAAAGACGTCATCAACTATTGAGATTTAAACTGATGCAATTCTGATGCTGTGATATATATTCGGACGTGTTCTCCTGATGAAGCGAATAAGATGAAAGAGTTACAAGGATACATGCAATTCTAAATGATTATAATTTTGAGATTATTGCAACAAGGATGATCATTGGCATTAAAATTTCATAAACAGCTCTTGTTGGGTGTTTTAATTGCATATATCATTTTCTTTGCTTTAATCTTGGACAGAAATTAATATCAAATTTATTTAATATATTGTTTATATTAAAGATCTTTCAGATATTTATTTATCTCATGGTCCATTTCATGAACCATTTTGTTCTTTCTTTAGCATTGAAAGGGCAAACAGACCAAAAATCACCTCTGCCCCCACCCCCCAAAAAATATATATATATAATTAACCAAAAATTTCAAATTGCTTTACAGCTATTGATAAATATTGAGATGTGGATGATGAGTTATCAGGACGTCATTGATGACCTGCCACTGCAATGATATCTCTACAAATATAAGGAACAGAAACACTCGCGACTAAAGATCAGCACAAGAAATAAGACCATGTTATAACATTACGTCACCAACAGAGTTATTGCACACCATTATTTAATAATGGTCTCCCAATCAACCCCTTTGACAAGAAATGGGTTATTTTTTTCTGAATATGCTTCAAAGCCAATCAAAGTTTCTGATAAAAAAAGCGAAACCCCAAACAAGCTATAAAAAGTGAACATTTACTGAGATACTTTTCAAAAACTCCATCCCTTTTTATTGATAAGATAACATATTTCAATGTTTTAGGTTTTGAAAAATGAGTTGTGGTTTTCACGAAATGTACAGTGTAAATAGGACATACCGTAACCTCGATTTTATACTCAACTGCCAACGGGAAAATGTTTGAAGATTTAAACATGTTTCCCCGGTAAAGAGAGGGGTATGTTGTTCCATTTTATAACCGTGTGTGCATTTTACCCTACTATATCATGATTATGATTATTTTTGTGAGGATATTTGCCATCTTGTTGTGTGCCTGTTTTCCAATGGCTCATTTTGTGTAGACAAAATGAACTTCATTGTTATAGGCGTCAAATATTTAAATTTTAATGAATTATAGAAACACTGTTGTTTAGAAACTCATAAATATATTTAAATATTTTTGGAGAAATATTACCAAAGTGGTATGTAATATAAAAGAGAATGCATTTGTAAAAGGTCTTAGTTGATTCAAGCAAGCTATATTGGTTGGTTTGAGCCATGTTATACTATAAATTGAATTATTTATTTGACTGTTTTATCTCAAGACACAGACTGAGTGATAGCAGCAATAGATTCTGCATCTTTGCTAAGAGATTTTGTCAAGTGATTGCAATTAAGAATTATATTCAAGTTTATTATCTAGATAAGACGTTTTCATCTTTTAAAAGCTGTGTGAAAATATATTTTATGAAATACATCAGTTTATCTTGTTAGATGGTTTACAGAATTTTGCAGTAATGGTTATATTGCAAGTTTAAAATGATTTGAAAGCTAGGTGATGTAGAAGCTAAAGGACAATAGGACAATCACCTAACTTCAAATGAATACTACTTCATTTTAGGAGACAAAGAGGCTCATACAGCAGAAAGAGAGAGAGAAAAAAATTGTGTTTTGTTATTCCTATGCCCAGTTGTAACATACCTATAAATAATAGTCAAGGAAACAGAATTATCCAAAAACAGAGGATGGAATAATGAATAGATTAAGACTTCCTATGTTTCTATCATTATACCTCATTGATATGCGTTAGATGATTTTGTCAGTGGATTGGTGTCCCAAAGATTCTTGTTATGTTGAATGGAATATTATATTCAGATTGAATGCAACCTTTCAATGTAACTGTATTGTAATGTTCCATGATTTTGATATTCCATTTGTACTTCCTACATTTTCAGAAATTAGATAGAAGATTGGGAGAATAATGCATTTTATAACCCTCTGTGACAAAGGCATCTACTAAAACACAAGTTACATGTATTATGCTTGTTTTTGTCACAATGAAGATGAAATCGGGTGGCACCATGGTATTTGGATAGCAACATGAAGACATACACACAAATTTGCAAAAATGAAAAAGTATGGGCATTATGTAGTATAGAGACCTAGCTTTCCTAATTCATTTTTTCAACTTCTTTGTCACATGGAAAAGTGATAGGACAGGCTAGTGATAGGACACCCCAGCTATACATGTATGTCGCTTCTTCCAGTAATAATAATAACATAGGATTTGTATAGTGCACGTATCCACCTTACTAGGTGCTCAAGGCGCTCCTATATTACCCCAGCTAAGGTAGTCTACCGATTCTGGTGCACACAGCTTGAGGAATTACTTCCTGCCGGTACCCATTTACCTCACCTGGGTCAAGTGCAGCAGAGTGTGGATAAATTTCTTGCTGAAGGAAAACATGGCATTGCTAGGATTTGAACCAATAACGGTCTTTTTGAAAGTCGAGTCAGAACCACTAGACCACGGCACACCCATTATACAGTATATCTCAACATGAAAGATGAAATACAGCTGTCGCCTGTAAGAGATGATATCTTGTTATTCATATTACAGAATGGCTGGTGACTTACACCTTTTTCATGGCATAAAAAAACCAAGATCATTACTTTTCTTGTAATCTGCTTTTTATTTAATTTATTCAACTTCTTTATGTAGACTGTAACAATGTTGCCAAGTATTTGCTAAGAACTTATACTTTGTACTTTGAAACTATCATATGAGATTTTTTTTCTTTTTCATTCAATAGATTTTTAATTTATTCAGCACTTAGTAATTATGCAAATTTAAGCAAAATGTAATCTATTTCATGTTACCATATAGTTCATATTGGTATCCATAATAGATGTGTGTATGACCTACATCTAAAAACTACTTAAACAACTAGGATAACTTTAAAATCATATAGGAGGCAGTTGATTTTTTCCGCATAAACTAAAGTAAAAGGTATGAATCCAAGAGTCTTTATTTATAATGGAAATGAAAATGAGTTAGGTTTTATAAACAAAAGCAAAGACATGGAATTTGCAATGAATACTAACAAGAAGTATTTTAATAAGGAAGATTAAAACAAATAAAAAAAATTACTCATGAATCATCCGAGATGAGCACTTATTCCAAATTTGTATTATCACTACCCTTTATACCTTTCATTACCTGTTTGTACTACATCAAAATTCATACAAACTATTCCAAATATGATGTCTGCAGTTTGTATTTACATAAATTATGAGATCACATTAGCAAAGACAATACTACTACATGCACTATAACACATTGCCCAATATATCATCTGAATAGGTAATGAGAACTTTATAAGTTGTTATGCGTTACTTGTGTTCATTGAAATATTCAATATTTATGCATATTATATTCAAATTTGCGTATTTAAGAGATGTGCCACATGAAATTGATGTGTATTACTCTGTCATACCATTTTCCCAGCTTTTATTCAGCTAAATACAGCTAAGACGTGTATCTAGTGTAGGTACAGATGTCATTTCATAGCATTATTAGCGCATGTACTTAAGCTTGCTGACATAAAGAGTATTCTGATAGTGACAGTGATGTAGAAAGAGTTAAGAATAGAGAATGAGTCGTTCTTTCATCATTTGTCTAATAACTAACCCATTTTGAATTGGGGAATAGTTTGCTAGGTGAGTGAATTAGGTTAAAAAATATGGAAATCCCGAGACTTCTTTTGCTTTTTTCTTTTGCATTCTCTGAAATGACACGTCCCATTCAATGGCTACATTGCTGTTACCAGATATCAACAAATGTTGCTACTAAGACTTGTGTGTGGACAGTGAACTTCTGTGAGATTTTTTAAAATGTTGGACGAAATCTATTGTCATATTACTACAGAAGTTTTAGAATTTAGTTATATAACTGAAACATGCCTCTCTTCTTCAGATGTGATTTCCTCCTCACTTATCTCCTGTTTTTTTTTCTATCTCTCTTACAGTGCCCTTTTTTTCTTCCTTTCTTTTCTTACTCTCTCTTTCTTTCTTTCTGTCTTACTTTCTTTCATGTTCTCATTCCTCCCAATTCGTGTTGATACCCTCCATCCAAATATATCATATTGTTTCTCTCATATTATCACAGAATTCTCGTGTTTATACTCCACTTTCAATTCATGACAACCATGATCATCAAGCTGTCACAATAATAAAAAAGAAAAAACAAGACATGAAACATCAACAAGAGTATGGTATAAATGATTCATATTCTTTTAACCTTTGAAATCATGTTGACTTTTAACATATTTTAAGATTTACAAAAAAGGTAACATTTTCAAAATTATACACAGAAGTATGTGAAGATTTAAGGTTAAACAAATACTTAAAACATGAATGAATTATTGATAGAGGGAAAAGAAAAAAAAGTAAAATGATCTGGTATAAAAGTAAGCACACAACTATAATAACTAATATAAGATAAATAAAATACTTAAAGAAGATATTTCTTATCTGTTTTATATCTTCTCTCATAGGCTGAAGATTACAATGTTAATATGACTGAATATACATTTCCTCTCTAATAACCTATTTTTACACTTATTCTGAAACTATGAACACTTTAATAAGAAACAATTTTTAAGAGGAAATGTTTTGAACTCTTCAAAAACTTCTTTTTTACACTATTGATAAAACTTCAAAATAAGTAATCATATCACTATTTTATTAGGTACTTCAGACCTTGCTATTGTTATTTTCTAAGGTTTAAAAATCATTGTCAATCTGAAATCCCTTAAATTAAATGTCATTTCCAAATACTCATTACCTACCATCTTTCCAGTTTAAACAACTTTTCAGAATCCGTCCTAATATATCTTGCATTTGAAAAAAAACCCGACCCACCAACAGAAAGGTGATTTCTTTCTATTTTTATTGTATTTGCCTTTCAGTTAACTGTTTCAATGAAAACTACAAATCTAAGATATAACAGATTTATCATAAAAGCAAGTTTTTCCCTTGAAAACTATACGATCAAACATCAATCATGTTTTTCTTTTCGCATCTGCCATTTTTTTTCTGGCAAAAACTTAACTTGTATTTCCAATGTTATTAATTTAATGCAATGATATAACAATAACACAGTTTAACTACAGAATGTTCAACTATTAAAATTCAGCATAAATACATTCTTATCATGAAAGATAATCATCACATAACAAGTCCTGTCTAAAAAAATTATTAATGGATTTTTTTTCACTTGCCAACAATATCTAACAGTTTGTATGTTTCGTATTTCATTAATTTTTAACAGTAACAATTGACATGGCAAATATAAATGCATCATTCAATCATTGTCCTAAAACTGTACATGTATACAGTTCTATCAATTTTCATAAGGACTGTATACAGTTAAGTAGATGCAGTCCTTAACCTCATCCTAAGATTGTATACAGTTTAGTGTATGCAGTCTTAATCAATATCCTAAGGTTGTATACAGTTCTGTGCTTCCATATCTCCTTATATATCATTATCCTGTATTGTGTCATGTGTACCCACAATTTTGCATGATTCATGCAAAGCGTATGCATACTATTGGGCTGTGTTCCCATCGCTGTCTATAATGGTCATGCAATATGTGAACAGATAGACTCGGCAATGCGGATAATTGTTTATAGTGAATACTAATGGACCATTTGTAAGCAATGGGAACAGAGCTTATATTGTTCTTGAAATACTCTTGATATATATTCTAATCAGATACTTTGACAAGCTGTCTGTGTGTACATATACTTGTAAAATAGAAAGTGTATGAAGAGAAAAATGCGACATGGGTTGCATTTGGACCCAATAAAACGTGTTATAAATAAAGACTGGTTTTGTTTTCATTGTGCCTTCTTTTGCAGTATAAAAGAAACTGAAGTATTTGTCTTACGAATTGAAAAATTAGGGCGATTCCAGACTTTTATTTCTCACATATATTTCACGCTGCATTTTTTTTAGTGAGAACTAAAATACATATCTAATTAGTTAACCATCCAAAATGGAAAAATAAAAAAAACATTATTCCAAATTACAAATATATCTCACATAATAATTTAATTTCATATCCATTTTTCTTCTACAAATAAATGTGACCTAGATTATATGTGGTGCTCACCTAGAAATTATTTTGACTCAAATTCAGGCTATGGAACTAAGTTCAATACACAGAACTTGTGATTTTAAAACTCATTGCCTCTGACTCCTTTCATGGCAGAGTGCAATACAACACATTCAAGAACCTACAAAATTTTCAGGTTATATTATCAAGCTTCTTAATTTCTAAGATTAACCACCAAGAAAATAATATTTCAGACTGCACCACTCTGGAATTAGCTATACCCTTTCAATATATTCATTATTTCCTTATGAACGATAACAGGAAAACATTACATAAACTAAAGTATCATGGAACATAAAAACAGCAAAAGAAGAATTTAATTTCAGTTTTACACATCACAAGAACATATAAAACAGTCAGGAATTAGATTATTTATTGCTCAAAAATATATTTGTATGAAATTTTCAGTAACTTTTTTCAAGGTATTGAATATGTCTGCTTATTTAACTATAGTTCTCAATGCAAGATGATTATGTGTTTCTAACAAAAAATTAATTCACTCTACAACATACAGAGTATTCAGAAACAAATTATAATAAAGAGTTGTGCCTCTCCTGATCCAACTATTTTTATTGCAGGCTTTTTTTCCCTATTTTTTTTAAACTGTGGATATCTTCCAAGAGCATTTATTTGTTGTTACTTAACAGAACTACCTCTGCGATCAAGAATTAGGTACGCATAAATATAAATCTTGTTGCAGAGCCCACACATACTATGGTCAACCTTTCCATATTGTGCACGAACCACAGATAGCAAGCCAGTATGTAGGTTGCTAAAAGTGTTATTAACTACTCATAGACTACAATGTCAAAATGTACTAATCACTTTACAAATTATCAAAATTTGAAGGTGACTTCATACATAAGTTTACCATCTGATCATTAAATGTAGAACAGCAAAACATGACTGTCATTCGATCACCCAGGAGGATAATCAAACAGAACAGTTGAAACTTAGCTCTTCTTCATAATCAACTACGGTCATCAGATCTTCGTCTGCTGCCCTGTAATGATAAATAATAAAAACATCAATTTACTTAAGACTTACATATATATGTTCAATTGGATTTATTACTTACCTGAGCAATGATAATAATTTGATACATAATACAGGATATATTAAAACAAGTTATTACAGCTTTATTTCAATGAAGTAAACTTGGCTAAAAAAGGGGCAATAGGGTTTTGGGGTAAAAAAAAGCATAATATTGTATGATTAGAACACATGCTTTACTTGAAGCAAATGGAAACAAACATCCCACGAGTGACTCATGATTGCAAACAGATCCTTTGAACACAGTCAATAAAACAATGAAAACCTTGCTATAATACAAAGTTGCAGAACCCCCGAAAAGTGTCATGCAAATAGATGTATTAAATATGCCAATATTAAAATATTTTCACTTACTCTATCTGGTGGCACTTCAATAGGAAGTGGGTTGGCCTGTCTTCTTGCGGGTGGTGCTCTCTTCATGCTCTGCTGTAACTCAGGTGAGTAGTAGGTGATTCCCCCTACCATCTGAGCCCCTGGGAGGGGTGGTCCCCCTTGAAGGTTAGGGGCATCATCTCCTCCCATCAGGGGTGGTGGACCTGGGCGTGATGAAGATGGCTGGCGTGGTGGTGGCTGGGATGGTGGAGGTGGTCCTTGGGGAAGAGGGGGACGTCGTTGATTGTGTTGACGGTTTGGAGGAGGACCACCCTATCATCGAAGAGGGAAAAAAATGAAAGACTTTCAATACACCTTTGTCAAATTATTTATCAAAACATTTGAACAAAACATAGCAACATATGATATGTCTCCCTGTTTCCATTCTCTCAGTTTACACTTGCAAAATCCACTGACAATGTATTCAACAAACTTCCTTTCCAGTCTTTCACACCTCTGATTGCCAGATAGCTTTTCACTTGATTGTAAAGCTTAATGAACTATTTGGTAATTAACGAAAAGATGCTCACTTGGCATATGACCTGCATTTGAGAACACATGCAGGATGGGTAAATGGAATTCACTTTAATTCACTCTGATGGTGAGCGTATACAAAATGAATTTCCATCCTTCCATCTTCTTTTCTATGTTACAGTTTAATGCATAAATTTGCTCTTCAAAGAACACTGATCTGAATTTACAAAGCATATAGATTTATTAGTTTGAATAATGCAATTCAAAAGAGGGAAAATCATACATTGCAAACACTTTTAGATCAATATACCAATATCTTTTCTCCACTTTTTTCCCCTTTCCTATGGATGTATATTTTTCCTCAGCTTAGTAGTGGCACCTCTTACAAAATTAGGAAAACAAAAGATCTATCCCAAACATCAACTCTAGGAAGCAAAGATCCTACCTGTGGAGGCACAGTTGAGTAATGCTGAACTGGGACCTGTTGAGGGGGCGGGACCGGTTGCTGGGGAGGCGGGACCTGTTGCTGGGGAGGCGGAGGAGGCACCTGCTGTGATCCCATGACAGGGTAATGATGTCCAACAAACATGACAGGTCCGCCTACAAACTGAGGAGGAGGTAGTTGGTTGGGATGGGGAGGTTGGGCCATCTGGGGTGGAGGGTGGTTAGGACTGAAGAAGGCTGCACTGGGGAGGTGACCGCCTGGTGCTGGAGGCCTCATACCTGCATGACAGATAAAATAGGAGTATTATTATTGCCATTCACCACAATATATGTATATAATTTGTATTCAATTATATAAAGGTTGACTAGTACATGATTTCTAAACATTTCTGATTGCATTACTGTAAAATTGAAATACATTTGTAAACTATATACCCTTCATTAGAAATAATTTAACTTCAAGCATATAACTAATCAAATAAAATTTGTACAAATGCATATGCAGTCAAATAAAACACACATTAAATTGGGGGGGGAATATTTTTTAAATTCTGTTTTTCATCATGATAAAAATAAAAGAAAATCAAATTATCAGGAATCTGAAAAAATGAATTAGAAATGCAGAGGATTTTTTTAAGGAAACAAAAGAAAAAGTGGAGCGCATCTGGCAGTCTTGCCTGCATTACGTGATTCAATATAGCAGCAGTGCTGACTTTGAAAACGACTATAGAATATTCATTCACAAAAGATATTCATATGAAACATAAAATACTATATTCATTGACCCTAAAAGGAATTTGACCTTGACCATGTGACTGAAGAATTGTGCAAGACAAGCAGTGATACTTGATTACCACATTTCCACATGTCCACATTTCATGAACTAGGTCCATCAACTTTCTACATGTAAGTTTTGATGGTAATTCAACAAATATCCCCAACACGGCAAAAGTTCATTGATCTTGGTCATGTGACCTGAAACTCATGCATGATGTTCATTGCTGCTTAATTACTCTTATGTCCCAGTTTCATGAAATAGATCCATATACTTTCAGTTATGAAATTTAAAAAACTTAACCTTGGTGACCTCAATCTCTGGCAGAATGTTCAGTAATACTTGGTAACCAGGCCCAAATACTTTTTATGTTATGCTGACATTTCAAAAACTTAACCTACGTTAAGATTTGATGTTGATGACGCTGCCGGAAAAGCGGCACCTATAAACTCACTCTGCTATGCAGGAGAGACAAAACTACAATAAAGAAAATGAATGGAAAAAATTGAAACAAAACGAACAAAATAAGACAGGTACAAATGCAGATAAATAAGAAATAGAGAAAAAGAGTAAATAAAATAAGATGCAAATGCTTTGAGAGAAAGTGTCATTCTTACCAGCATGCATGTCAGGTGGTGGCATCATGACATCATGAGGGGGAGGGTGAGGGGGTGGAACCATCCTTGACTCTGGACTACCTGCTAATACATGGGGGTCTGCTCCACTCACTGGGGTGGGGTGGTGAACATGATGAGGAGGTGATGTCATCGGTGGGGGCTGTGGGGGAGGGGTATGGGCGAGGTAGTCCCCTCTGCTCTGGTAGCCTGCTCAAGATTAGAAGGAAAGACAATAACACAACTTATATTTGACAGCTCTATACAACAATTCTATAGTCTGATTAGCTTCACAATCACCATTTTAACTAGATAGCACAAAATTGTGGCATAATGTAAACATGAAATGGGTAAATGGAGTTTTGGCAGCCATAGAACTCATTCTTACAGGATGAAAAACTGTAAGATATTTCTTGAGAAAAAGAAAGAACTAAAGAACCTGTACTGCAAGCAACTAATCATTATTCAAAATAGTTCAAAGTACAAATGGAACACCTGTAGCAGTCTAACCTGCATAACACAAAGCAGTAGAGCTGACTTTGAAAACAAATCGTGAATAATTATTCACACTATACACAATTCATATGATAATAAAATACTATGTTCACCTATTTTGACCTCAATCCTGCAAACCTATAACGCGTGCAAGACAATCACTAATACTTGATTTACCCGATGTTCATGTTTCATCTATAAACTTTCATAATTATGATTTTTTGGCAATTCAACAAATACCTTCAAAATAGCCAACATTCATTGACCTTATTCTCACACAGAAAATCTACTGTTATTTAATTCCAAGTTTCATAAACAAATACTCCAAACCTGATCACATTTCACAAAATTTCAATGACCTTTCAACTTCTTATGTGACCTCAAACTTACAGAGTATGTTCGGTGATACTTGATTACCCTTATGTCCAAGTTGTGTTGACATTTCAAAAATTTAACCTTGGTAAATATTTCAGTGTTGATTCCCAAAACGTGGTCTAAATTCATTGACCCTAAACGACCTTTGACCTTGGTCATGGGACCTGAAACTCAGGCAGGATATTCAGTAATACTTAATTAACCTTATGTAAAATTTTCATGAATTATGTCCATTATAGATAAGTTATGACATTTCAAAAACTTAACCTTGTTTACCTTGTTTAGATTTCAATGTTGACAGTGCCAGCGTTGCCGCCATTGGAAAAGCGGTGCCTCTAGCCTCGCTCTCTCTTTGATATATTAAATACTTTCATTTTTCTGTTCATTCACCAATTAATTTTCATTGATTCTAACCTTTTCTGTAAACATAACGTCTGCAAACTGATGCAGTATCTGAGAGCAAAGTTGGCAAACTAACTTTAAGTGGCAGCAAACAGCATTTTATCAATATTTTCCTACCTCTATCTCTTCCTCCTCGAGATGGTTGTTCAGCTGGACCAACTGGTCCATCTTGACTTCTCTGTCGCTGAGATGAATACCTTTTGGGGCGCCCTCTCTGTCAAGATTATGAAAGTAGACAAATAAAAAAAGATTAATGCTGATTTATAAGAAAGGGCATACATGCAATTTGAAACTTAAATTTTGGTCATAGAATTTATATGTTTTCATGCCCAAATGGAAAAAGAAACCACAATCATTTTTTTACAAAATTATTCATTCAAGACCTCCTGCAGGAACATAAAGACCTAATTTTATTTTTACATTTTTTATGATGTGATATATGAGTTTAAAACAATAATTATGTTCCTTTGCTCTTGTTTAATCTATGTGTATCACCTAGAGTGACATTTTATAAAAAACAAAAAGAGCAAATTCAAGGATGTAGCCAATAGTGAGTACTTATAAAAGTCATATTTTCATTCTTTAATTCTACCTAACCTTCCAGCCATGCATTTTTTGTGCAGCGCTGTGCATTTTGGGTGCATCATTTTACCCGTAACACGTAAAAATTGAGACGCCATCCGAAATACCTGTTCTTTCAAAGGAAAAGCCATTGGAGCCGCCGGCACTTACCTTGACACTCATACTAGATAAGTATGTGATGTCAAAATCGAAAGCAGTCGATCCCTCAACAATTTGGAGGGATTTGAACAACCTTTCCACTACAAATGTATACTGCTGACCCGTTTTATAAAACAAACAATGCATACATGTATTTTTAAATTTTTGATGTTATTGAAGATGCAGGCATCTCGGATATACGTAATAACAAGCAAAAGCATTCAGCACAAGTGCCTCATGCTTGTTGCATATTGAAAAAACCCTTGAATTGGCTGCATTGCCACAACACAATCATAATTGTGCAAATTTGTACATTACTTGTATCACAGTATTCCATCTGATACAAACACACACTAAAATAGAATGACGAAAAAAAAATGTTCAATGCACTTATCAAGTAATATATTCTATGCACTTATTCAACCATAAACACAGTTGCAATAATCAATTTGGTTTAGTTTAATAAATATGTATTACGATCTTACCTCTCTCCTGTCATATCTCTCCTGTCGCGATTCTTCTTGTCCATCAACCGCAACTACGAATAACAACAATGACATAAAGAGCAATTGAAGATTTGACCAATCAAGCAAAGACAATCAATGTGATTACTACTGCCCTAATAAAATCCATAAAATCAGTTGGAATTTCATGTAATGATCTACTGAGTTTTGAATATTTTATGTCTAGCTATCTCACACTACTTAAGAAAAGTTTTAGTAAATCCACCAAAAGTACATGTCAGTGATGTTACCATACCAATCATTACTGATTTATAAACAGTGGAACGCCTCTGGAAGTCTTGCCTGCATCACACAATTTGATGTAGCAGCAGTGCAGCATTTAAAAACAGCTAATGAATAGTTATTCACAGAAGAAAACACTAAGATGATAGTAAAATATTATGTCCATTGACCCAAAATGACCTTTGACCATGATCATATGACCTAAAGACATATGCATAACATTCATTCATACTTGATTACCCTATGTTGATGTTTCATGACCTAGATCCATAAACTTTCTAAGTTATGATGCCAATTAAACACATACTCCAATCACAGCCTGAGTTCATTGATCTTGGCCATGTGCCTGAAACGCGCACAGGGTTATACTCTTATGCCCAAGTTTATGACCTAGATCCATAAAATTTTGAAGTTACATGTATGACAATTCCACAAATACCCCCAACATTACCAAAGTTTGTTGACTCTAAATAACCTTTGACCTTAGTCATGTGAACTGAAACTCGCACATGATGTTCAAGGATATCACAATTTTATATGAAAATTTATTTATGATTGGGTGCCTGATCCAAATAAAAAAGCAACATTAATTTTTTCTTAATATACATGTATAACCAATTATCAAGCATGGAAAGAGCAAATATAAATCATATTATAATCGTTATATGCAATTTTCTGATATCAAATTACTAAGTTTACTTTTAAAGAAAAATCAAAACAAAGGGTGCTATACATTTTGAAAATCAAATTTCAAATTTTCAAAAGAATTGAACTGAATGAATTGAAATCCATAATCCTTTTGTAAGATTGGAATGTACATTGTAAGCTGATAACGGAGTATGATTTGTATTACTGACCGTTTACTAAAGCTTGAAACAGATTATGATGGTATACAACATTCATCTTGATTCCAAAGACATTCTCTCAAAATTATTCTTTAACTTAACTTATTGTCGTATTGAAAAGATTCAACAATGACAATTTACAGCCAAGAGTGAAAAATATGAAGAGTATGGCTGGAGAGTTTGAAGGATTCACAATACAGTGCGCTATCAATCGGTTGTAGATGAAAGGCCGAAATTCGCAATGCCTCATGAGAAAAGGTAGGGATCTGTTGAGCACTAAAACTAAAGTGCATGTATGCGTCCGATTATTCAGCACTGGCTGATACAGCTCGACCGGATATGCTGTTTAATGGGGTCCAGGAGGTGGGAGAGAAATTAGCCCGTATTTTTTCTTTGGGAAATTTAGACCATTAATAGTGCATTCATGCCACATGGTTTTCTTTTTTGAAGTATCACAGTCTACTAGTACTGTGCACTGCCTAGACCTGCGCAATGTTGACCCGAAGTTACATATTTGGCCTGTTCGTTGCAACCGATACATGTAGATCGTGCACCATATTGTGAATCCACCGAATTAGACATCCACACAGACCAACTAAAACATTACATTACCTTCTACTCCCACAGGTTCAATAACAGGCATTGTTTCTAGTTTGGACTGTACATCTTGATCACCATGACTCCAGGCAGTGTTATCCTGAATGGAAACCTTAAGTTCTTTCACTAGATTCCTCAGCCCTTCCATCTCCTGTTCTTCAATCTGCTCTACAGGGGCTTCCTTGCTCTCCTGCCTTGTACTTCTTTGACGACGATCCCTTGAATAGGCTTTGCTCTCTCGCTGCCTGCGTGGTTGGCTCTCTTCCCTTTCTACTTCTCTCACAGGTTCTCCAGTTCGGCTTTCTTCAACATCCTCCGAGGATGGGGCCCGTCCACCTGCTCTATGTGATGTTTCATGCCGGCGGTTATCTCTATAGTCAGAACCTTGCCTCCTTTTATCTGAATATGTTTCCTGTGTATCATGTCTGGCATCCTGACTTTCATATCTTCTGTCCCTATGATCATTTCGAGTATTCCGTTGTTCATACCTAGTCTCGTATCTCTCATCCTGTTGATTATAATCTTGTCTATAGCGTCCACCAGAACTTGCTGGTTCTGATCTATAATTGCTATTAACCCATTGTTGCTTGTGTCCTTTATTGATATCTTGTTCTCTTTTGTCATAAAAATTATCTCTCCTAACATCATCCTGCTGACGGTCTCTCCTCTCAGACCCATAGTCTGGTTCACGCTTACTTTGTCGACCAGTGCGTTCATAATCATCACGATTGAATTCTGTTGTTGAAGTATTGTTTCTGTAGCGTTCGTTTCTACGATTCTGTCTCTCAAGGTAAGCATCATGTGCCCGCTCTTCGGCACTTCTGCTGTCTCCCCGACCACTGATTCGACCAGTTCTTCTGGATCCTTCCGGAGCCTTGAAGCCCCATTGTCTCTCATAATCGTTGCTATCCCCTTCACCCCTATCTGCACTCCGCTGCTCTTGCTGTTCACTCCGCTCCTCTTGGTACCCTCGACGATTTCCACGGTAACCTCGCCCTCTCCCTATCCTCCTGTTATCACTCCGTCCCCTATCATCAGCATATCTCTCTTTTGAGTAGCTGTCATCATACCCTTGTTCCTCTTCCCTGTAAGATTCTCTAGAGTTTTGCCTGGCTTCTTCCTGCTCTGCTTCCATAGCCCAGGAACTGTTTTGTGTCTGGGAGCGAATAGTCTTCTTTGGCACTGTTTTACTTTCTTGCTTTGGTAGACTTGGCCACTCCTCTTCTTTTTGCAGGTTATCTCTGGATGGAGGCTCAGGTTCTCTGTTGTAGACAGGCCTAAAAATAAGGAAATAAACTTCATTAAAACTACATAAAAAATGCAGTGGTGCTATGTTCATGTAACTTTATAATCTACAAGTCTATTATGTTGAAAGTAAACCATTATACCTGCTTCAGTTACCCATTTGCACAACATGATCCCAATAGCATTTTTCCATCTTTTCAACCAAATTTTCTCCTTCAGACCTATCTTGACCCTAATTAGGCTGGGGGAGGGGCCTCCCAGGCCCCCTCTTCCCTCCTCACGATGTCTCACTAAGTCCAAATCTCTAGATTGTTCGAGGCAGGTTCATTTTACCAATATTTTTTTATATTGAAGTTCAAAATTTTGAACAAATTGTATTCATGATTCGACTGAGAGAAAGAATGCTTTGTTTGAAACATAGGGTGCATTGTAGTTCACATATAAAAATTTATAATGCTGCTCTCTGTGAGCTTGCTGTCTGTGACCATGTTCATGCTTTGGAGCAGAAAATCCAGGAGAAAATATCTGACATGGCATGAATTTTACCATTATACTGTAATAGTACTTAGTTTATTAAAGATTACTGGAATCTTCAATCCTGTCTGTAACACAAGTACAAAAGATTTCTACCTTCTCGGCCTTGACTCGGTCCACCCCTCACTATCCTCATCTTCATCATCTCTCCTCCTAAATCCCCTTCCTCTCCCTCTACCCCGTCCTCTTCCTCTGCCGCGCCCCCTGCCACGCCCCCTGGTAGGCATTGGTACATCTTCTAGCTTCTTCCTCCTTATGTCCATCCCATAAATATCGCGTAGCTCTTGACTGGACTTGGGGGCTTGATCTTCTTCAACGAATCTATCATGTCTCCAGCGATCCTCATTCTGCCATAGCTTCTTCTTCTCCTTTGGCCTGAGGATTCAAGAGAAAGAAACAAAAAAGACTAACCCTCCTTATCAACAATTCATTACATAACAAAATCTGAAGTTCTCTTATCTGTCGATTAAAAAACAAGTAGAAGTGAGCTGCACATACCGGATTATAAATTAAAATGGAATAATTTAATTTTGAATAGTCTTTATCAATGTGCTCCCTTACTTGGTTTCTTGTTCCTTCTCTTCATCATCACTCATTGTCCTGCTATCATGCATATAATAGGGTCCTTTCCTTGGCACAAACTGAGGATTCTTTCTATCTTCATCATCATCCAGATCCTGGGGTGCTTCCTAGAAAATAAAATTAGTTTTCAAGGAAAATCATGTTGATCTATAGTTCAACAAAGATAGTAAGTGAATATCTCTTTGATAGACCACTTCAGTGTTAATATTTTCAACACTGTCATTGTCAAACAATGTAATTATTTAAATTTGCATGCAACAGCATTTATGTGCATTACATTATGATAATGCATGGTTGTTCACAGGCAAGACAGTGTAAGAGAAAGATATTGAAAGTAATTTGATACCCATGTTAACCACTCCTACGAGACCTAGCCAAGTATCTCAGTGAAATAAAGTTGCATGTACATTTATGCCCCAAATACAAAATCAAATCGCTGAAAATTAACCACATCCCAACACACCGGATAAAGACATTTATAAATCAATATATTCAACATACATGTACTTCATTATCATTGTACAGGGCTCTTTCAAAAAGCAGTTTTTTATGTACTGAAGAGACAACCCTGTCTGAAGAAAAAAAAATTAATCATGAATTTATGTGCTTTTCAAGTGTTCCTACCCTACTTTTCTATAAGCTATGTAATTATTATCTGCATACCTCTCCATCTCCACTCTGTCGTTCTTCATCCGGAGCATCTTCCACATCTTCATCCTCATCGCGAATCTCTCCCTCTTCAAGATCTTCTTCTTCTATCTCTCCTTCTTCCAGCTCTTCTTCTTTTTCTATCTCTCCATCCTCCAATTTTTCTTCATTCTCATTTAATTCTCTACTGTCTTCCCCAACTGATATCCTTTCATCGCCAACATCTCTCTCTTGTATCTCTTCCTCCTCTTCAGGTATACGTTGATCCACCTCTACGTTTTCATCCTGGGTGACGTCTTTGTTGCTTGGATAAGCCTCTTCTACTTTTTCTTCTAATTGTTCAACACCTTCATCTTTCTCTGGTTCTAATCTATTTTCTGGAACGGTATTTTCCAGCTGCTCTCCTTTGTCTGGTTCTTGTTGTACTGTGAAGAAAAAGGTATACATACACATTCTGACACTACACACAGTGATTCATAGATATACACAAATAAAGGCATACATGGAATTTCAAAATTTCACAACTCTCATCAATTGTAATGTTTAGACTTAGGATGGGAAATCTAATTAATAAAAGTGGATTTGACGAAAAAATCTTACTTCATAAGACACATCCATGTGAGCCTACTTTATTCTTGTACCTACAGGTATATTTCCTACTGAATAAACAAAGCTATAACTGACCATTTATGGAGGCATCACGACTAGTATCTTCCTGGGTTCCTTCAACTGCAGGAGTACTAATAGATTCTCCAGCAACTTCCGTTTGTAAAACTTCATTAGCCCCAGGTGCTTCTGGTTCTTCTGGCACTTGCTCTTCTACGGTGGTTTCATGAAGAGCATCAGGTGTTGTCTTTGCAGGTTGTGGTTCAGGCACATCTTGAGCCTCCACAGTATCTGAAGGAGTATCGGTAGGACCAGATGCAAGATTATCCTCCAAAGTAGAAGAATTGGGAGGAGATTCTGTTTCATCTTTAGTTGGAGGATTCAGTGTTTCCCCTTTTTCTCCAGGCTGGTCTTCTGTCCTTGCTATATCTTCAAGAGATATTGGCTCTGCCGCTATCTCCTAGTCAAGATGAAGTAAAATAGAATAGAAACATAAATTCTCCTTAAAAATAACAAATAATTTGTCTTACAAAAATGAAGAGTTACATGTAAGTAAAATAGCAAATGAATTCCAATTGTACTACATGTACTTACTCAGAAGTCAAATACAGCTGTATATTAATCTCTTCATTCCAAATTATATCAATAGCAGGAATCATATCAAGTACACATATATGCACCTAATTACAAGTACATGTAGTTGTTTGTCATAGAATAGTAAAAACTACAAGTAGGTCCTCATTATGTTTATTTCGAAAAAGTTTAAACACTATTAATAAACTGGAATTAACATTTAATCGGCCTGGTTAGCAAAAACAAAAGAACAAAAAAAAACTCTTGGCTTCACCTTTGGGGTCCTTTTTCTTGCCTCAAAAAAAGAAATTGTATCACTTAAACAATCTCACCTCCATTACGCGATTCAATATAGCAGCAGTGCTGACTTTGAAAACTTACTATACAATAATTATTCTAAAAAAACACCATTCATATACATTGTAATGATACAATACTAGCTCCACTGACTCTAAATGATATTTTACCTTGATCATGTGATCTAAGACTTGTCAGTGATACTTGATTACACCAATACACAATTTTTGACAGTTATGACAGCAATTCAATTACCTCCAACATGGCCCAAGTTCATTGACCTTAATGACCTTTGACCTTGATCATGTGACCTGAAACTCACACAAGATGTTGAGTTATACTTGATTACTAATATGTCCAAGTTTTATGGACTAGACCTATAATATTTCAGAGTTATAATGGTAATTCAATGAATACCCCCCAAATGGCCAAAGATCATTGACCTTAAATGAAGTTTGACCTTGGTCACGTGACCTGAAACTCGTACATGATGGTAATTCAACAAATACCCCCAAAGGCCAAAGTTCATAGACCTTAAATGAACTTTGACCTTGGTCATATATCCTGAAACTCGCACAGGATGTTCAGTGGTACTTGATTACTCTTTACGTCCAGGTTTTATAAATCAGATCCATAAACTTTCAAAGTTATGAGGGTAATTCATCAAATACCCCCAACTTGGCCAAAGTTCATTGACCCTAAATGGCTTTTGACCTTGGTCATATGACTTGAAACTCAGGAAGGATCTTCAGTATTATTTGATTACGCTTATGACCAACTTTCATGAACTAGGTCCATATACTTTCTAAGTTATGACATTTCAAAAGCTTAGGTTAAGATTTCGATACCGACTCCCCCAACGTGGTCTAAGTTCATTGATCCTAAATGACCTTTGACCTTGGTCATATGACCTGAAACTCAGGCAGGATGTTCAGTAATACTTGATTAACCTTATGTCCAAGTTTCATGACCTACATGTAGGTCCATATACTTTCTATTCTAAGTTATACTGTCATTTCAAAAACTTAATCTTTGGTTGAGATTTGAAGTTGACGCTGCCGCCGTCAGAAAAGCAGCGCCTATAGTCAAGATGGAAAGACGATATGAGGTAAGTCAATGAACTTTTGCTTTCCAAGACTCCAAAGGCATAAATATGTTTGATATACAGAATGATTCAACAACTTATCCACTACATCATTCCTCTCACATCCCCAACTCAGAGTTGTTTTGGTCAAGGGCTCAAGCCTGAATAACAGCTGTAACATCTTGACCGGACTGAAGTTTATTTCTTTCTTATGCTTGCTTTATTCTTTAATTGTGCTATTTTGAAGGTTTTCTATAATAATTACATGTATACTTCCAGAAAACATATCAAAAGAGCTGATGAATTCAACTTGTACTATTTATATTTGTGTGTTACATGTACGTAGTTAACCACAACTTTGAACCAAAGTTTGAATTACTCTCCATGTCAGAATAAGGGCCATTATCTGCTATCACCTTGGACTTGTTTCTTCTGCCTTGAGATATGTCTGCCTACCTTATCATTGTCTTCTAATTGTTGATTAGTACTTGCTGAAGGTTCCACTTCATCTGCACTGGCATAATCAGATTCATCATCTTCATCTAAGATTGTGTCACTCTCCTGTAGACAGTGTGACAAATGAAAACAAAACCCAGAGATGAATAAAAATTAAGGCAATAAGATTTAATTATTACCAACCATAATAATCATCATAAGGATGTACATTCCCTTGAGCCCCCATCCCACTTACATGTATTCTGAATCAAGTAGTATCGGCTGGAATGAAATGACCTACATGTATGTAGGACCATCAGCTGGTCAAGTTTTTATTCCCCGGTATACATATACAGCTCTCTCATCACCTTCAATATGTTTTGAATGCTCTGCTGGTATGTTTTAAGAACACTAAGAATGCTAAGAATGCATTGAAAATGCAGAGAGAATGAACTACAAACACTGTTTGACATTCTTTCTTCTAGTTTGTTACAGAATTAATAAAGAATCTTATGGAATAAACAAAGATAATATCTAGGCCTAATTGGCAAACCAAATAATGCAAGCACACAGCGCAAAAAGCTGCAAATGGTATTTACACCATAAAACAGACATTTTACAGAGCCTTAAAAAAACATTGGATATGAGAAAAATGTATTTCACACTCTTCTGAAAGCCATGCTTGTTTGGTTTCTCAGTTAGGTACATGTACGAGTGTGCATTTAAGCCCTAATGTTGGGCCCTAGTGCAATATTAACCCTTATCAAACTGGGGGGGGTCAATTTGGGCGGCCCCCCTTGACAAATTTTGTCACTACGCCATTGTGCGAAATTTTTTGACCGCACCACTCTATGACTTTTTACTTTCAAGTCTTGCGCATCATTTGAGACCAAATTTGTGATGCCCGGGTGTGCGATTTCGATATTCCGCAACATTTCATACATGTACGTGCATGTCGGACCCAAAAATGGAAAAAAAAACTGATTTGTGTTTCAACCAAAAATCATGTATGATTATTTTTACTTTTATCGGTTCAAATGGATTTATTTTATGCTATTTATGATCGCAAAAAAGGGTCCCTCACAAAGTTCATCAGGAAAAAAAAGGTTTGAAAAAAAAACAGAAATACAAATTTCAGAAACAAAAAATACATACTTATATTCTTGCAATTTTTTCGTAGATATTTGTTATAAATGTAAAAATTTATACTCTCACAAAAAATAGTATCCACTACTTAAATAAATAGAGTTATACATTTAGGGCAAATTTCATATGCTTTTTGCATAATTAATTAATTAAAAAATATAAACAATTAATTTTTGTTATGTAAATTTGATGCAGTTACATAAAATTGCTGAATACAATTAACTCCATGTAAAATCAAAAACACACAAATACATGTACCCGGAATTCTACTACACAGTCAGCTCGCATGAGTGGCTGTATAATAGAAAACATGAAGTTCAACAAATCAGAATACACACCTTTAAGATTTTCAACTTGAAAACAATAAAGCAAATAGGCTAAAACCATGTAATATTACAGTTGGAAGAATGCAGTGTTCCAACTTGCCCCATACCAGGGGGGGGAGGGGGGGACACTCAGTATATAATGCATAATGGGTATGTGCCGCAGAGAGGACCCCCATTTTTACACTCACATTTCCGTTCCAAGGCATAGCATTTTTGTCTTATTGAGAAAAAGAACAAAGAAGGCCGCTCCAAAGCATAGCATTTTCTTCTTATCGAGAAAAAAGAAGATATCTGCTCCAAAGCTTTGCGTTGAGCCACAATTTTGGTGAAAAGCGGCCGCAGAGCACTGTCCGACCATCACCTCTGGTGCACCCGTCATCCATGCGCCGGGCTAGCTGCATGCACGTATGCCCGTTCCATTTGGATGCACACGCAGGCGACCCGTTCCAAGGACCCCCATTTTCACAAACATTTGTAGTTCCGAAGCCCGTTCCGAGGACCCTCCTTTTTACAATAAGCCTGCACCAAGGCCCCCGTTTTTTGTCTCTCCCGCGGCACATACCTACTACTTTTTTGGTCGAGTGCCCCCCCCCCATACTAGCATAAAGGACTCAGAGATCATATTTTTTATGATTTTAATATTGTCATTTGATCACTGAGCATAGACAAGGCAGGCAATGCCAGTGTAAAGATCGTAGTCCAGAAGGGAATTCCCTTCATATTTAACATTAGAACTAGTGGTCCATACATAGACCAAAATTTTATTTAAAATGTTTTTAATTTAAAAAAATATTGATTGTAAATATTTATTATTGTAATAATATTATTTACGATCAATATTCAAATTTTTTATTTTTTTTAATAAAAAACATTTTTAATCTGAATTTTTCTTTAAAACAGCACTTGGTAATACAGCACATCGAAGCTACGTACGTGTACGTCATATCGGAGCGGGTTCAAGGGTCAAGCCTATTGACTCGCAGTGTTTACAATATGGATACATGTCATCGGTCTGGTAAGAAATCTCTAATTTTTCTTATTTTGTGGGGGGAAACTATCATACCTTTATATGCATTACATGTACATGTAGGTGTATAAAGGTATGCAATTTAATAAAATTTTGGTCTATGTATGGACCACTATTTCTAATGTTAAATATGAAGGGAATTCCCTTCTGGACTACGATCGTCTCCACACTGGCATAGCCTGCCTTGTCTAGGCTCAGTGATCAAATGACAATATCAAAATCATAAAAAATATGATCACTGAGTCCTCTAAGCTACCCCATACCATGTTCAACTTACCCCGTATGGTAAGTTGGAACGCTTGCGATGGTCTTGTTCAAGGTGGATTTTTTCATTAACCATCAAAGTTAAAATATTTATGGGGTATATTTGAAGCCCTTAGTCTTAATAAGCTGATACATTGATTGTTTCTCGAATAAAATCTATTTAGATTTTACAGCCATTTTTTTCAAAAATGTTCCAACTTAAACTAACCCTAATAAAGTGACATGAAACGTATAATTTTCCAAGTCTTCCCCTGACATTATTTTCAATCATTCGTCTCCCTCCTCTTACATTCCCTCTTCAGTTTTCCTCCTTTGACTTTGTTTCCCCTTCTTTAAGTTTTATTTATTTTCTTCTTTTTTTTTCTTCCCCTTTTTTTTTGCTCCACCAAAAGGGCCCCCCCCCCCCAGATCCGCCTATGACTATTATGAGCTTTGAGTATGAAGTAGCTCACTGCACTATCTCTGATCATGCCAGTTAAGTAAAGTAGTTAGACATATTAATATTATGTCTTATGACGGTGTTGAGAGACAGGCCCCTGCAGTTTATATTTACCGTAACGTATGCAATTGTAAAGGCAAGTCATTGGCAATGCATTGGGTGATTTCAAGTACGGTGTTGAAATCTGGTGTTGGTGTTGTGACAACACCAACACCAGTCACAACACTGTACTTGAAATCAGGCTGGTGTTGGGATTGACCTCGGAAATATGACGTATTTCCGGCAGTTCGTGTTGAAGGATGTCGTCTGCTGAACCCAGCACTGCGGCTGGTGTTGACGATCTAAGTGCAATTTCCCCATTCTCCAACACCAATCCCCAGGGATTGAGAAAATCATGATTTCAAGTTTGGTGTTGGCACTCAATGAACAAGGTTATGATATAACCTATGGGTGTTGGTAATCTCAAGCTCACGAACACGATGAAATATCCCAGTAAAATTAGCTTACACAACTTTAGATGAGTACAAATTTATAGGCCTAGAGCTTTTATATTTTTATGAATTATGAATTTTTATTAGGCCTAATTCTTGAATTAATCAAAGCATTTGTATTCTTTACGATGAGAAATCAATGCATTTCTCTCCGATTTCATTTTCGTCGTTGAGACTTCTCGCGTAAATTTCAGTCATTCACTTCAGATACAATACTCAATCAATAGTAGCGCAGCGCAGAGCCAGGCCCAGGCAGAGGCGTGACGTCATGTGCTATCGATAACGCAGTCAGTATCATTCCTCGGTGATGGAGCCCAGTTCAGCGGCATTTCTACACTCTCAACACCAACACTGAACACCGTACTTGAAATCACCCATTGATGTAATGGCAATGGCAATGGCAATGGCAATGGCTTCATGCACGCACCCTGTCGGTGAGGCAACACTCCACACTCACTTCGTACGGTCTGTAGGCAGTGTAGCGATCGAACATACTGGCACCGGGATCGTAGTCCGGACATGTACCAAAATGTGAAATTGACAACTAATTACTGACTAAAGTAAATTCTTGAAGCGTTGCAACCACACTTACATCTCCTGAGCTATTTACAATGTCATCCCCTTCCTTGGTTTCACTGTCATCAAGCCGAACTCTTCTCCGACGTCGTCTGTCCGCCATTTCACAACCTAATCCAATTCTAGGGCTAAGGTCAAAGGTCAACAATCACCGCACCACGTGCGCCGCGCCCGAAATATACATTTTCGAGATGTATCTTCTCTTATTCATTTATTTCAAATCTTTATCCAGAGTAGCCTGTTCAGCTTTATACAAAAAAATATGTGAAATTACACAATATATACAATGAAGACGTTCATTAAATAAATCACTGGTCTTCCACGTACAGGGCCACAGGGCGCGGATCCAGCCTATAAGGGGGGGGGCCGAATTTTTCTTTCAACCATAATTCGAGAATTTTAGCGCCCTCCCCCACGGTCGAACATCAATTTGGTCTCCCTTCCTTTTTCTTTTTTTCCCTTCTCTCTTTCTTCCCCTTTTTTCTCTTTCTCTTCTTCTTTCCCTCCTTTTTGCCCCCTTTTCTTTTCCTTCCTCTTCAACACCCCATTTTTGCAAACCCGGGGGTCGGGGGGGTTGAGGGCCACCCCATACTACGCGAAGGATCATGATTATATTACAGAATTACAGAGGATGATAAAGGTAAATTATTAATAAATTAGATACAAGAAGAAAAGGAACTAAGGAAATATAAACAGCAAATGGTTATTAAACGGTCCATATTGATTAAATTCGTTCAATGAAAACTCATTTGCTCACTGGGTAAAGGGGAATGAAACCATTGGAACAGGTTGGCTTTTGTCTAAAAAAAATAAAGGATAAGAACAAAGAAAATTTGAGAAAAATCGGACAAATAATGAGAAAGTTATGAGCATTTGAATATTACAATCACTAATGCCATGGAGATCCTCTCATTGCATGGCAATGCGACAAGGATGTGTGATGTCACATGTGAACAACTTTCCCTTTGATGGACTATAAAAGGCCTCCAAAATGTATCTTTTTGCTTTTTCTGATGGTGATACAAACTCTTTATCCATGATGCATTCTTTAAAAACCTGTATTACATGCCATTCTATAGAAAGAACACGTGATCTACTGATAGATGTCAGGGGCGGATCCAGCCTTCGCCAATAGGGGGGCCCGGAATTTTTTTCAGCCATATTTTCCCCGATCGGCCGCTCGAATATGATTTTTGCCGGGATTTTTTTTTTCTTTGAAGGGGTAGTCCTAAATGGTCACTTTTTAGATTTATTCTTATAAACATAAATGTATAATACCATAACCCTTATTTGTATAATGCGAGCGCAAAGCGTGAGCTAAATTTTTTTGGAAATCTTATGTACTTTTTCCTAAAATTTTGAACATTCTGGGAAATGTTTGTTTTCCTGAAAAAAAAGATGTGTATGCAAGTTAATAATTACTACGAACGTAAAGAGTGAGCAGAAATGAAGTGATGGAAAAAGTACTGTTAGATACTTGCTTGCAGTTAGCCATGAAGACGTTACACATTTTAAAAAATCAAATAATGCGAGCGCGAGCCGAAATTTTTTGACATTTTTACCTAAGGAATGGAAATTCTTAGCACGTTTTGTAACTTAACTGAATAGGTATATAATTAAACATGCGAGCACGAAGCGTGAGCAAAAAATTTCGAGATTTAGACCTGCTGAACAAGACACTCTATTCAATTAGTATTGTAAATCATGAAAAGGATGAGTAAGTGGTGATCTTCCTTACATAAATAATGCGAGCGCAGAGCGCGAGCAGAAATTTTGTGTATACGTTTTGAACTGCTCAAAATTGTACCTGTTATGGACTGCTTGCATTTAGCCATGAAGACTTTACATATTTCAACATTCAAATATCGGAGCGCGAAGCGCGAGCTGAAAAATTTTGACCTTTTTTACCTGAATAATGAAATGCTAAGCACTTTTTGTAATCTTGGAAGGACTCTAAGTATTTTATTGATGCGCGCGAGCGGAAAAATTCTGGACACACTATTCATGTTTTATCATGAAAAGGATAAGTTATTTATCCGCGAGCAGACACTTTTTGATATTGTGATCTGAAACTGGATAATGATTTAAATAGAGAACAATCTGCGTATCTGAATTAACGTGTGTTTTAGATTTCGACCTAGAATTTGGGTATTCTAAGTAACTTTCTTATCATGAAAATCAATAAAGCGAGAGCAAAGCGCGAGCTAAAAATATATGATATTCCGATCTAACAAAGGGTGAATTTTAGCTCTGTAATGCAAACACTTTGTGGGAAAATTGTGAATTGTGATGGATCACAGTTAAAAAAGAGCTGATGTATTTTATTATTATTACTTTGAGTTTTTACATAGGACCGGGACATTCTATGAGGGCATTATGTCGTCATATGAAAATGATGACCATCTTCCTATTTCTCTTCCTAAGCATGAGAGCGTGAAATCTGTTAACATTATGGCCTGAAAACTTGACATTTAAAGCACTTTGTAATTATGCATAAGAGGCATTATATCTATCAATGCGAGCAGAAATCGCGAGCCGAATTTTTTGATAAACTGTCATCAAAGTAGTTTGATTTAGAATTAATATTGGGATATACATAACCGACTAATCAAAATGCTAGCGTGCGGCGCTAGCTGATACGTTTTAACAATCTGACCTGAATAGGGAACTTTTTGAGAACTTTATGGAATACAGGAAAATAATAGGTACCTGAAAATTCAAATTTTGCGAGCGCGCAGCGCAAGCAGAAAATGATAGTGTTCAGACCATAACACAGACATTTTTACAGAGCACTTTTTTTAAATCAATTTGTAAATCAAACAAAATAATGAAAGTTCAATTTCCCAGCTGAAATATGTTTTGTATATTGACTTCAAAGTTTGATATTTCAAGCTCCATATTGAGCAAGATATGCAAATACCCTAAAAGACAATAAGGCGCGAAGCGCGAGCGAAAGTTTTGTATCCTAACAAATAGATTTAAAAAAAAATATTTTCAAAGTCTTCCCCTCATATTATTTTATTTAATCATGTTCCTCCTCTTATGTTTGCCTTTCTTCTTTTCTCCTCTCTTTTCCCTTCCTTTTCTTTTTTTCCTTTCTTTTTTCCTTTTTTCTTTTTTTTTGCTCCGCCAATAGGGGGGGGGGGGGCGGGCCCCTCGGGGCCCCCCTGGATCCGCCTATGGATGTGATAAAAGGGGATAAAAGAGGCAGTTTAAGTGAAATATAAACTGAAGTAATGGGGAGAGTTGTTCACAAGTGACATCACACATCTTTGTCACATTGCAAATTTTAGGAACTCCATAGCATTAGTGATCGCAATATTTAAATGCACATCCACCGCATGTTGGTCTTACTTTTTCTATTTTGGAATTATATTGATTTGTTTATGTATTGTTTTTATTGTTCATATAATATTGTATGCTGTATATTTTTCTCTTAATGGATGTGAATAAGTTGAATTGAATTGAATTGAATAACTTTCTCATTATTTGCCTTTTTTCTCAAACTTTCGTTGATCTATTTCTTTGATTTTTCTGTTTTCACACAAGCTTTGTTTCAAATGTTTCATTCTCCTTTAAAGATGAAAAAGAATGAAAATAAATGGGATCATGATTGTTGGGAATAGGGGTTCTTTTTATAGGCCGTCACAGGCCACAATATACTTCCAAAAAAACGTAGCACATCATGTAAATTAAATGGAAAAAATGGAGAAAGGATAGATTTTGAATAATCTTTAAGTATACTGGGAGACATAGGCGGCGGAAGCGGGGGGACAGGGGGACGTGTCCCCCCTAAATTTGAGGAGGGGGGGACGGTCCCCCTAAATTTGTAGTTGATGACCTTTTTTTTTTTTTTTGCTTGTCAATTTATTTTCTTATGTCCCCCCTTAAAATTTTTGGGTTGAACCCTTTTTTTTTTTTTTTTTTTTTACTTGTCAAAATTTTTTGGGTTGTCCCCTCCTAAAATTTGGGGCTTCCGCCGCCAATGCTGGGAGATGATGCAGCATTCAACATTTTGAAAAAAAACATATTTGCCCAATTATTAAATTGTTATGGAATTAATGTGATGCACAGTCTTCTATAAACGGATGTTATTATTGTAGTGTGTGGTAATTCATCGCTGTGATAACCTCAAATAACCTGCAGTGCCCCTCTGATTTAACCAATGTCATCAGTAACCCATTTAACCTTGAATTATATCGTATACACTCTAGATTACAGGGATTTAAAATAAGTCCAGATGGACTGTAGTTGGGGACCAATCGAATTCCGGATTTAGTTTGAATCCTTAAGATTCATTTTCAAATCTCGAAAGATTTAAATTTAAATCATTTGAGATTTAAATTTAAGTATTTAGGATTAAAACTAAATCCAGAAATCGTTTGGTCCCTAACTATACAGTCCATCTGGACTTATTTTAAATCCCTGTAATTTAGAGTGTATATAGGCCTATATTTTGTACAACAAAGATGCTATGATATTCATGACCCCCCCCCCCCAGCATTAGCGCCAGTGTCGTCAATTGATGACTTTGTTTATGATCCTGGTACGTCCATCAAATGGATGTATTCTAACCATATTCTCATGATGCAGGGATATGTAACATGTGCAATAAGCTAAACATGGGGATTCGTCATGGCTAAAATCTTATAAGTTTAAAGGGATGGTCCGGGCTGAAATTATTTATATCTTAATAAATAGAGAAGAATTCACTAAGTAAAATGCCGGAAATTTCATCAAAATCGGATAACAAATAATAAAGTTATTAAAGTTTAAAGTTTAGTAATATTTTGTGAAAACAGTCGTCATGAATATTCATTAGGTAGGCTGATGATGTCACATCTCCACTTTCCGTTTTCTTATGTTATTACATAAAATTGTATTTTTTTTCTTCATTATTTCATACTTGTGTGCATGTCTCCCTTATAATGAAATAAGTTGCAGCAATAAATATCTAATGCACTAAATCAGTGTCAATCCAAGTTTTCTAATAATTGGAGGAAAAAAGTTTAACAAACCTAATTTCATGTAATAAAATACAAAAGAAAAAGTGGAGATGTGACATCATCAGCCCACCTAATGAATATTCATGGCGAGTGTTTTCACAAAATATTGCTAAACTTTAAAATTCAATAACTTTATTTGTTAATCCGATATTAATGAAATTTTCGGCATTTTTCTCAGTGAATTCTACTTTATTTATTAAGCTTTACATACTTTCAGCCCGGACCATCCCTTTAATTAAAGCGAAGGAGGAGCAACCGCGCGATAAATTTTGCATTTTTAGAAGTCAAAATTGGGCCAATTTAAACACTTTGACTGCCATGAATCCACACATTAACAGTAGTTTTAATCATTTGATGATTTAAAAAATATTTGTTCTATCTTGAAAAGTGGGGGATGATTGTACATGCCATCCTCAGTGGCGGATCCAGCCTTCGCCTAATGGGGGCGGAATTTTTTCAGCCATATTTCCCCGATCGAAGATGATTTTTGGTTTCTTTGAAGGGGTAGTCCTAATAGTCACTTCTTAACTTTATTCTTATAAATCAACATAGATACATAATGTCATAATTCTTATTCATATAATGCTAGCGCGAAGCGCCAGCTTTTTTTTTTTAATCTTGTGCATTTTTTCCCGAAATTTGAGCATTCTGGGTAATATTTGTTATCCTGAAAAAAGACGTGTATGCAACTAAATAATTACTACGAACGCGAAACGCGAGCAGCAGCAATGACTGCTTGCACTGAGCCATGAAGAAGTTACATATTTCAACAAGCAAATAATGAAAATTTTGATATTTCTACATAAAGAATGGAACTTTAATCAATTTTGGTAATTTACGCCCGTGAACAAAGTTATACACTAGCTACAATTTGTATTTTTATTACATTTGATAATTTGCATTAAAAAGAAATTCGCATCACTCGCTTCGAAATTATTGAAACAAAATTGTTTTAGACGACAACCAAGATTGCCGAAATTTTGGCAGATAGGATATGCGACAGATGATCGATAAAAAAATTGCTCTCCAAATAGAATAATTTATTCCTCGCTCATATATTATGGTAAGATACAAGCAATTTATTGAACAGGCAAGGTGATAACATTTATAACTATATTTGACCAGGAGTCAACTCTGACAACGAACTTAAGAGAGGGACTTATTTCTTCGCTCCCAGGGGCGAATCTCATCATTTTGAAAGTGTATTTTAATTCAATTTCACCTCTTTTTTTTCAGGGAATTTGATTGAAAAAATTATATGCCTACATTTTCAGCCTGCCCCCCCCCCCACACGAAATGCGAGATCATTGAGGCCCCTTCTAACACCCACCCCCCCCCCCCCCCGTAGCCAAAACACGGGGATTTCCCTATGTAGGTTGGACCAGAGGCTAGGGACCACGCCCATGGCACGACCCGACCGACCGCTTGCACAGTACAGCTGAGCTGTAGAGCGCGCCAGAGCAGCTACTCGTACTCGCCGCCTACATACACAGATCTAAGGCCGGCCAGCGACGACTGCTGCGAGGTTTTAAAAGTAGTGTTATGGTTATACCGGTATGCTGCATCGCCTTATCGAAGATCAGGCCCGGCTAAAATGCTTGAAAAGTTGGTTTGAGAGCTGAGCTTAGGATTTGTATTCCATTGAAGCCCCATCAAGTAAGTAAACGGCCTAAGGCTAAGATAAATTTGTAGGGCCCAGCTAGACACTCGATCTACCAACTAGTTTTTAGTTAGGCCTATTAATAGGCCTAGAATAGATCTACTCCTAGCTTCCAACTCAAAATAAAGTTTTGCTGGTGGACTTGACTTGAAGTGAAGGAAATTGTGGTCTAACTTCATACATTGTACATTAGACTCCAGATCCACATCTTTTTTCCGTAAATATTGTTATTGTTAAAGGACAAGTCCACCCCAACAAAAACTTGATTTGAATAAAAAGAGAAAAATTCAACAAGCATAACACTGAAAAATTTCATCAAAATCGGATGTAAAATAAGAAAGTTATGGCATTTTAAAGTTTCGCTTATTTTCAACAAAATAGTTATATGAACGAGCCAGTTACATCCAAAGGAGAGAGTTGATGACATCACTCACTATTTCTTTTGTATTTTGTTATATGAAATATGAAATATTTTTATTTTCTCATTGTCAGGTGAAATGAAGTTTCATTCCTCCCTGAACACGTGGAATTTCATTATTTTAACATTTTGTGCTTCAGGCAAGGAGGTCCTAATCGTCAAATTCGTAAAATTTGAAATATTGTATAATTCAAGCAATAAAAAACAAAAGAAATAGTGAGTGACATCATCGACTCTCTCATTTTGATGTAACTGGCTCGTTCATATTTTGTTGAAAATAAGCGAAAATTTGAAATGTCATAACTTTCTTATTTTACAGCCGATTTTGATGAAATTTTCAGCATTGTGCTTGTCTGATTTTTCTCTATTGATTCAAATCAACACATATCTGAGATGGACTTGACCTTTAATGTAGGCTAGCTTGATTCAATCTTAGGATGGAGGCGGTGAGGGGGAAAGTCATGTGATACTTTTTGACTGACACATTTGTTTCGAAAGCAAACAACACATTTTCCAATAGCACAAGTTTGACAACAATCTAGACGAGACAGGATCAACTTTTTTAATGGGGATTTAGAATTTGTGTA